>NW_026067957.1:7379144-7389869 GCF_014885135.2 Alexandromys fortis | reverse complement strand
CATTTTGAAGTATTAAAGCTGAACCTCAATGTTTTATACTCAAAAATGTACTTTGCTCTGCCAGCTAAACTTTGTTAATTTAAGAGTCACCCAGGTGATAATGGTTATAAAGGCATGAAGAGATCATAGGAAAAAGGTTTGCAAATGTATGGCAGGACTAGAGTCCCAACGAACATGCACTTACAAGGATGGACCTTAACAGTTTTAGAAATGCCAGTGAAAGGTGATAGTCACCAGTAGTACCAGATACAGTGAAACAGAGTAGGATAAAATTTAAAAGGTAGGCTATGTATATGCTGTCAAAGATGGAGTAGTTAGGTACTTTCCTTTTGATATTGCAGGAAGACATTTAAGAGATTTCAAATATTTTTTAAGAACAGTTAAAACTATGGGATACTTGTGCTAATAAAATGTTTTATATTATAAATGTTTCGACTTAATAAAAGGCTAAATATTGGGGCCAGCGTCATAAGCACCAAATGCTCACAAGAAACTGGGATGTTGGTTTCTTGTAATGCAACAAGACAATGACCTAAGCCGTCTGGCAAAGGGCTTGAAGCAGTTTCTCAGTCCATTGTGTCTCGATCCTTTGGTGGTTAAAAAGCTTATATTCGACAGAGTCTCCAAGATCCTAGCAGTAAACCATGGTCTCCAAAGAAGATTATGAGACACCATGATGTTTCCACCTGGATTATGATGATGCTAACCACTGGACAAGATGCCCCAGTGCAAAACCTGCTGACAGGACCTGGTCCAGACTATGGACAAACAGGAGGACTTTGGAGGATTGATTACACCACTTTTGCCTAAACAAAATAAAGTCAGTCTTTTCCATGTTCCTCTTCCATAGGAAAAAAGATCACTTTATGGGAATGACTAAGACTATAAGACTGCTTTTCTGGTTACTTCTGCCTCCAATGCTATGGAGACTGGGATATGGCTAACTGTATATGGACTCTGGCCCCTGTGATTTTTTAATATATTTGGAAGCTACTTGGTCTGTACTCAGGTCTAATTTATTTAACCTTTTGCGAGCTCTGATAGAGTTGACGGCTAGGCCAGCTATAGCATAGCATTGTCAGTTCAGCAGCAACATATATCCAGATCCTTTCAAAAGGCAATAGCCACCTTGTTAGCTCATTATATAATATAAATATATGTATATATATATATGTGTGTGTGTGTGTGTGTGTTTCAAAAGCTACTAGTTCTCTTGATTTAAAACAATGTTTTAAGATATTTAAAGGTTTTAGGATATAAAAGTTTATAAGTTTTGAGGGCATAAAAAGTGATTTAAGATGCAAATAGAGGTTAGGATATGAAAAACATTTCTGATTTCTTTCCCCTTCTATGGTATAGTTCTCATAAGCTGATAGATCAATGACTACTTACTGTTTGGGTCATAAACTCACAATTTTAGATCATTCTGGCTTCCATTTAAATAAGAACTTAAAGGTGCTTCTTATCAGGCCAAAACCACCTCTATCCAATCCATACCTGGCTCTCTGGAGAGCAGAAAGATATACACACTTCTACCTCAAATCTGTAGATTTTGCTAGGACTCAAAGGTATGAGTCTATTCCTTCGGTTTACAGATACCTGATATTTGCTATTTTTCTATTATATAAATTTCAATATGGACCTAAAAGTTTCAAATGTATTATTTTTCTTTAGGTACATAAATTTTAACTTCTGTTCCTATTTTAAGCTTATCACAATAGGATTCCATTTTGGTGACAGACACTTTTAAGGATCAGTTGCTCACTACAACCTGCTCTGAATGACTTCAAGGCCTGGACTTCCTGAAAGCTAATGTGAATGTTCCCTGTCTACTCAACAGAGTCTGTAACAGATGTTTCCAATGATTGATCCAATGCCTGAATTTCCTCCTTACCTTTGGAAAGCCTTTCAGCCTTCTTGGGCCCTGAAAACAATGCCCAAAGGTCAGCTTGAAGTAGTTGCAGAAAGGAACACATTGTCCCTTGTTCCCTGCTCAGAATAGGTTGAAAGACTGAGACAAAGGGGAACTCTACGGCATGGGGGACAAAATGACTACATATAGTGCCCATTGATATATCAGAAAAATAGACCCAGAATTGTCAACTAATTGATTTTTTAACTAAAATGATCCTATAATAAAAAGGCACTTTGATTCTTCATGCAGAACCATAGAACCAAATAGAACATTTAGGATTTAAATTACAATTTGCTTGTACTCAAAAGATAAGAACTACAGGGCCTGGTAGACTGACCACTGCCCTGAGAAAAATCTGTTAGCTAATGGTTCCTAGGTTTCAATAATATCTCCTTAAACTCATGAGTAAGCAGGTGTAGTAGGAAGGCAACTTGTTCATTTCCCAGCCACCCAGACTCCTGAAATAATCACACAGAAACTATATTAATTAAATCACTACTTGACCTATTAGCTCTAGCTTATTTTTTTTTTTGATAACTCTTACTTAATAATTTAACCCATCTCCATTAATTTGTGTATTGCCACAAGACTGTGGCTTACCAGGTAAAGTTCTGGCATCTTTCACCAACTAGGCTACATGGCTTCTCTAAACTCTGCCTTCCTTTTCCCAGAATTCAGTTTAGTTTTTCACACCTTGCTCTACTCTTTTACCCTATCACAGGCACAAAACAGTTCTTTATTACTCTATGGTTAGTAAAGATGTATGTAACAGTTAATAAAAGTGTATTCACAGGATACAGAGGGAAATCACACATCAAGCAGGACCCATGGCTGAGTGCTGTCATTGGTACTTGTGAAGGAAAAAATGTAGGACCCAACCATGATAAACTCAATAGAGGCCTGAGTCTCAGTAGTTTACCATGAGGTAATACCTGGTTTTAATAAAGACCACAAATTGATAATACCCAGGTACCACCCAGGAACAGACTATCCAAAGGAAATTCCTAACATTCCAACTATTATAGGTAGGATTACCTGTCAGCACACACGCTGTTAATGTAACTTTTCTCATTTTTGCCTTTAAATAATGCCCTTTAGAAGTGCAGAATACCTCCTCTTGCTGCTGGTGCATGGACAAAGTCCCTGCCAGCTTGTAATATGCATACAATTAACCAGGCTTCTGCATTTTTGTGAGATGGTTTCCCTGATGGTTTTTTGGGGTCCCCTCAAACTGGGCATAATAATAGCAAGTCCAACCATGGCAAACTTAGGCCCAAGCATGACAAATATGACACTGAAAGGTTTTGTCCTTTATTTTTCTATCCCTTGCTAAACTGTTAGATTACATTCTTAAAAGTAGCCATCAAGATATATCCCTGAGACTGGTTAATAAGGTCCAACCCTCAAAACAACAAGGTCCAGGAATCAAAATTATTATTTTTATTTAAACCAGTTAAAACATTCTATCAGAACTTACCAGAATGTCCTGGCTTACTCTAACACAAATCTCTCCTTTTCCCCTCTTAATTAGCACCTGCAAAACTGCTGTTTCTGCCTGATTAAGATTCACCCACCTCATCACTTTGTCTTGCTTAAAAAAGGATATCTTTGCATTTGGTTTGTGTTTGGAAGTTAGTGTTTGGGTTTGGTCTGTGCTTAATATGGGTCTCAAGGCAAAGCTTCTCCAGGTACATGGGTCCCTTCAGTTTTATCATATGTTTCCTCCTATATTAAGGAAAATTAACTAAAAAAAGTTATAAAATAATAGATTATAATAATAACCAGAATCAGTTACTGTCCTTATTTTCACAATAAGAAAATTTTGTTCTAAATTAGGAAAAAGGCGATAGTCATGATGTTTGAACTAAAGCTTGCAGTGACACCTGAGGACTTGACATTGATTCCTGAGACTTACAATGTGGAGGAGAACTAATTCTCCACAAGTTGTTTTTTAACTTTCACTAGTACATACTACAGATGCCTGCTCATACTTCCCATTCTCCCATTATGTAACAGAAAAGCAGACATATTTTAACAATCTTTGAATCACAAGAAAGGAAATTGTTAACAGAGGTTTCTGTACCTCCTGGTTCCACAATCATTCAGTTCCAAAGAAACACACAGAGGCCAACATTAATTATAAACTCATTGGCCTATTAGCTCAGACTTTCTTATTAACTAATTTTATTTTTAAAAATTTATTTATTTATTTATTTGTATGTATACAGTGTTCTGCCTGTATGTATGCTTGCAGGCCAGAAAAGGGTGTCAGATCTCATCACTGATAGTTGTGAATCACCATGTGGTTGCTGGGAATTGAACTCAGAACTTTTGGAAGAGAAGTCAGTGCTCTTAACTACTGAATCATCTCTCCAGCCCCAGATAACATATGCTCAACAAAACAAGCTGGCAGAGGAAGGCCTTACTCCCCCAGAGGGATGTATAACACCAGTACTAATTCTTACATCTTATATTAACCCATAATTCTTACAACTTACATTAACCCATAATGCTTGTCTGTGTTAGCCATGTGGCTTGGTACCTTTATAAGTCAGGCATTTTCATTTTTCTTCCTCTGTGTCAGGATAATGACTGCAGACGGAACCTTTCCTCTTCCCAGAATTCTCCTGTTCTGGCTGTTCTGCCTATACTTTCTGCCTGGCTACTGGCCAATCAGCATCTTATTAAATTAGTGCAAGTGACAAATCTTTACTGAGTACAAGACCATTGTCCCATAGCAACCTCTGAAAATCACTGTTTCAAAAAACCAAAAATTAAAAATAAAAGAAATAGAGTATAAAATAAAGCCATGTATAAATGGAAAATACACAGAGAATCTGGATAATATTTGTTATTGTCTTATCTTTGAATGGTTTGATGGCTAAGGAAGGAGCAACAGCTGATAAAAGATATTTGATTATAAATGCTGCTGGATTAATATAACATAAATATTTAAAAATGCTTTGACTTCATAATATACATCAAAATATATGCTGCTTTGGAGAAGAGGTTTTGCTTTTAGTTCCATAGGAAATGAGAGTCAATTGATTAATTCTGAGTTAACAAAAATCAGGATTGATCAAGGAAAACCCCCTGAAGAATCTCCCATAGGAGTGGATGGCCCAGATCATCCAACATTTCAGAGGACCACTCTTGGAGGTTCCTCTGAGTTCCACATTAAGAATAGCTTCAAGACAGCTGGCTGGGATGATGCAGTCTTACAGAATATTTCAGTTAGGACTTAACCATAAGATTATCAGCATGAAGTAGCCTAGAAAACTATGGCTACAATATCAAAATATATATTTTAAATTAGTTACATAAATGTCTACATCTTTAAGTATGAACTCACTGTTTTTACAAAGGTGTTCTATGATCTGAAAGGTATACATCTGTTTCACTCTGCTTATGGACTTTGAATTCAATTTGACCAGCTGCCTCCACAAAGCTCCATATTTCTTCTTCACCATCTAATTCACTAATAGCTCATCTATCCCCAACACAATATTGTTAAAATATGTATCTTCTGGAAGAGAATTGAAGTTTCCAGTTTTTTCCTAAAGGAAGCTTAAAGAAAACATAAGCAAGCAACACATAGAAAATACTACTGAATCTTAAAAAAACACAGACAGCATATAGGATGGTCCCTGTAAACTTTATATTTTCATGTAATATAACCTAGATTTTAAAAAAAAAAAGTCTAAGTAGGATTTTGTCTCAGAGCTTCATTTTCAACCAAACACACCTGTAGTAGGAGGCTGCTTGTTTGTTTCCCAGCCACCCTGCAGACCCAAAATAATCTTACAGAAACTGTATTAATTGAATCACTGTTTGGCCTATTATCTCTAATTTCTCATTGTCAAGCTTTTACATCTTAATTTAACCCATTTCCGTTATTTTATAGCTTATCACCAGGCTTGTGGCCTATTGGCAAAGTTCTGACATGTCTTTCTCTGGCAGCAGCTCCATGGCTTCCTTCTGACTCCACCTCCTTTATCCCAGCATTCAGTTTAGTTTTCCCCATCTAGATCTATTCAGCTTTGGGCAGGCCCAAGACAACGTCTTCACTTCATCCAGATGGAAATCCCACATCAGACACCTTAATGGTTGGTACAGGCAAATTATTTAATAGTTAATTCAATCTGAAGACTTCAATGAATATTTCTAAATACATGTTCACACTTGGCCCTATGTAAGTTCAGTGTGAGGGATAGACCAGATAATGTATATGAAAGGATGTTTGTTCAGAAAGGGTGGGGCAAAGTAATCAGAATACTCCTATGTAGGTATGAATGTCAAAAAAGAAATTTAATAAAAGTTTAAAACAAAATACCGGGCTGTGGTGGCGCACTCCTTTAATCCCAGCACTTGGGAGGCAAAGGCAGGTGGAGATCTCTGTGAGTTCGAGACCAGCCTGGTCTACAAGAGCTGGTTTCAGGACAGGCTCCAAAACCACAGATCAACCCTGTCTCGAAAAACCAAATAAATAAATAAATAAATAAATAAATATAAAACAAAATGTTAAGTTTAAACAGCATATTTGGAAAGTAACAAAAGCTTTTCCATGATTAATGAAAACAGAATAGCCTAGAAAGTAATCAAAATGATCATCTATGGTATTATTAGCTTCATAGAATACCAGTTTGACTCAAACTGACTTATGAAAATAAGTGTGTACTTTTCAAAATGAGGTAGTTGAAGAGTGTTGAAATGTTTCTTTCTCATAAGTTCATGCTGATGGAAGACAAATAGCCTCTCACAAGTGCCCTAAACAAGTGTTGTGAACTGTTGGTCTCTTGTCAGTATTCAACAACAGCAGCAAACTCTGGAAATGGAGGGGCATCCTGGAGATTCTACTATGTTTTCACATGATTGCAAACTTCATAATTATAAGACACCCTGTAATTCTTAATTGTGTCAATGTGGCCGAATCTAGAATCATCTACAAGATAAGCTTTTATTCCTGTGTGGTAGTTTCTGGACTACATTAATTGAGATTAAACAACTCACCTTAGTAGATGCATGAAAAAGAAGAATGTTAAGCTCAGCTTCATCATTCTGCTTCCTAATTGGAGCGGTATGCTCAGCTAAGTTCATTGCTTGTAGCTGCGCCTTTCCCCCAAATAATTTACTAGATCCTCAAGCTGTGGGCCATAACAAGCCCCTCCTTCCTTAAGAACAATATTCCATGTTTATTAGTTCTAACAAAGAGGGTGCATTATAAGACTTAATGTTGCCAGTGTTTTCTTATGCATTATATCTGTGATTATGTTTCTTTCTTGAATCCCGAGTTTTGAGAGATCTGCCTATCAATCTATAATTTGGTTAACTATTTTTTGATTTGTAAAACTAAACATATTACCACCAATACAATTTATATAAAAGATAGTCATAATAATAAGTTGGTGTGTGAGAATGGTTTTTATTCTATCAATTATATTTTAAATAAACACTGATTGGTCAGTAGCCAGGCAAGAAGTATAGGTGTGACAACCAGACAGGAAGTAGAGGTGGTTCAATAAGAACAGGAGAATTCTGGGAAGGAGAAAGCCCATTCCTCTGAAATCATTTTCCAGCCACAGAAGGGGCTGAAAATGGTACTGAGCCATGTGTCTAACATATACTAGAATAATGGGCTAATATAAGTTATAAGAGTTAATAAGAAGCCTGAGCTAGTGGGCCAATCAGTTTATAACTAATGTAGACCTCTGAGCAATACATAGGATTTTACATCCTCTGGCCCATGGGTTATTTATTATTTATTGCTGGGTGCCTGGTGTAGCATAATAACACTTGCCTTCATTCTTGCTTCAAATGATACATCCCTCTACAGATTGTTCCTGTAGCACTTTGGTCATTCACAATTGAGGGGCCACTTTAAACCCTCCATTGGGTTTAGTAATATACCCCAGAAAGGCATGGTTTCCACCCCAAAATAACACTAAAATTTTATAGTCATTTCAGGCTCCAGAAGTAACAACTTCTTCCCAGAGAAATGCTTCAAACTGAGGTAACATGTTCCAGAAGGACCAAAATGTCTTCTTAAAATGAAAAAGTAAATTGTTTTGCTACAAGAACAGCCAGGTTCCTCCAAAATTATTGTGGCAAACTGACCTTATTTTATTTTCCTCACTCGAAATCATCACCAGTTTTTAATGTCAATGACATTTTGTGAAATATTTGAAAACCTAAAAACATGGAATACTTTATTCATAGGCTTAAATAAGTAATAAATTATACTATAACACTGAAGTAAAACTTAGTTACTATAAAAAGATTATTATCTGATAATCCAAGGATATAAGGCTACTTCCACCTTCAAAATTGTGTGAGATACTTGACTCGGGGCAAAGGAACATGAAGGACTGCAGTGGCAGCCTCCTGAAATGAGTCTTTACACAAAGAAGTTCTCAATCTGATGGGTAGGATACGCATGAAAACGTTCCAGTTTGGTATTGGATAACCAGTTGTTATGCTGTTCTCTGGTGAGAAAAGCATATGAAATCATATTCTAAATTATTGTCTAAGAAAACTATAATAGAGATACAAGGCTGGTTCAACATACAAAAATCTTTCAATGTAATCCATCATATAAACAAACTGAAAGAAAAAAAGCATTTGATCATTTCATTAGATGCTGAAAAAGCATTTGACAAAATCCAATACCCCTTTATGAATATCTTGGAGAAATCAGAGATACAAGGAACATACCTAAATATAATAAAAGCAATATACAGCAAGCTGACAGTCAACATCAAATTAAATGGAGAGAAACTCAAAGTGATTCCACTAAAATCAGGAACAAGACAAGGCTGTCCACACTCTCCATATCTCTTCAACATAGTTCTTAAAATTTTGGCAATAGCAATAGGACAACAAAAGGAGATCAAGGGATTCAAATTAGAAATTAAGAAGTCAAACTTTTGTTATTTGCAGATGATATGATAGTATACATAAGTGACCCCAAAAAACACTGCCAGACAATTCCTACACCTGATAAATCCCTTCAGTAATGTGTCAGGATACAAAAACAACTCAAAAAAATCAATAGCCTTCCTATATACAAATGAAAAAGAAGCTGAGAGGAAAATCAGAGAAACATCACTGTTGTTGGGATTTCTGGCCCATCCCGTCCTTGTCCTGCCCAGTTCCTGCAGTTGTGAAGTCCCAAAGAAAGTTTTCTGTCCCATCAGGTCCCCCATCCATTTAGCCCCAAGAAAAATCACACAGAGGTCTACATTAGTTATAAACCTAGTATCTCAGGTTTCTTATTAATGCTTACAACTTATATTAGCCCATTATTAGCCACATGGCTCAGTACCTTTTTCAGTGAGGCAGTCATATCTTGTTTCTTCTGTGGCTGAGCCACACCTGCAAAAGAATGGGCTTTCCTTTTCCCAGAATTCCCCTGTTCTCATTGATCCACCTCTACTTCCTGTCTGGTTATCCCACATATACTTCCTGCCTGGCTACTGACCAATTAGCATTTATTTAAAATATAATTGACAGAATACAGACCATTCTCCCACACCACATCACATTTCACAATAGCCACAAATAACATAAAATATCTTGGGGTAACACTAACCAAAGAAGTGAAAGATCTATTTGACAAAAACTTTAAGTCTTTGAAGAAAGAAATTGGAGAAGATACCAGATAATGAAAAGATCTCGCATGCTCTTGGATAGGTAGGATAAAGACAATAAAAACGTAAATCCTAGCAAAAGCAGTCTATAGATTCAATGCAATCCCCATCAAAATCCCAACACAATTCTTCACACACTTTGGAAGAACAATAATCAACTTCAGATAGAAAAACAAAAAACCTAGGATAGTCAAAGCAATACTATACAATAAAAGAACTTCCAAAGGCATTATCATTCCTGACTTCAAACTCTATTACAGAGCTAAAGCAATAAAAACAGCTTGGCACTGGAATAAAAACTGAGAGGAAGATCAATGGAATAGAATCAAAGACCCGGATATTAATCCACAAACCTATGAACACTTGATTTTTGACAAAGAAGCTAAAATTATACAATGGAAAAAAAGTATCTTCAACAAATGGTGATGGCATAACTGGATGTCTACACACAGAAGAATGAAAATAGATCCATATCTATCCCTATGCACAAAACTCAAGTCCAAATGGATTAAAGACCTCAATATAAATCCGACCACACTGAACCTGACAGAAGAGAAAGTGGGAAGTAGTCTTTAATGCATGTGCACAGGAGACCACTTCCTAAATTTAATCCCAGTAGCAGAGACACTGAGAGCAACAATAAATAAATGCGAATTCCTGAAACTGAGAAGCTTCTATGAAGCAAAGGATACAGTCAATAAGACAAAAAGGCAGCCTACTGAATAGGAAAAGATCTTCACCAACCTGCATCAGACAGAGGACTGCTCCCAAAAATATATAAAGAACTCAAGAAAATAGACACTAAAATTCTAAATAATCTAATTTAAAATGGGGTACAGAAATAAACAGTTTTAAACAGAAGAATCTCAAATGGCCAGACAATACTTAAGGAAATGTTCAACATCCTTAGTCATCAGGGAAATACAAATCAAAGCAACTCTAAGATACCATCTTACCCCTGTCAGAATGGTTAATGTCAAAAATACTGATGATAGCTTATGCTGGAGAGGATGTGGAGTAAGGGGAACACTCATCCATTACTGGTGGGAATGCAAACTTGTACAGTCACTTTGGAAGTAAGTATGGTGGTTTCTCAGAAAATTGAGAATCAACCTCCCTCAGGACCCAACAAAACCAGTCTTGGGCATATATCCAAAAGATGCT
>NW_026067957.1:7332516-7378808 GCF_014885135.2 Alexandromys fortis | reverse complement strand
AAATGGGAGGCTGGGAGTAGGCGGAAACATTTTTTTCTTTTCCTTTTCTCAAAAAAAAGAGAAATAAAATTTCAATATATTGTAAAAAAAGAAAAGAAAAAAAGAAAACTATAATAAACATAATTTTGTGTTAATATTATTTTAAATTAACTTTTATCATTTGGGGTGAACTTATTCCTGCCAAGAATCAAAGGACATATTAGTTAGGCTTTTTCTATTGCTGTGAAGAGACACCAAGACCACAACAATTCTTTTAAAGGAAAACATGCAGTTGTGGGTAGCTACAACCATATTTAGGCACATATTTACATGGAAGTGGCCAGAAAGAAGACAAACAAAAGGTATAGCTAAAATGAACTTCAGGCCATTTCTGGACTATGTCAAATAATCAAGATTTACTCATGAATTTTCTCACTAGAGGATAGCATATTTCCTTCTGCAATCACAGGAAATTCTGAACAGCCAACTATTCCAATACCATAACTAACCCTTTCCACTAGCAAATCTGCAACATCCTCTGAAGATGTATTAAGGCTTAGTTGACAAGGTTACCATGATTGCATATAATAATTCACATGCTAGTTTGCCTTTTCCCATTCTCTGGTATGTAATTTGCCATCAATGGCATGTTGTACATTAATTAATAAAAGTATATTTTTATGCTCTTAAATAACAAGTAAAATAATGCTGTGTATATTGATTAATAACATCTATAATTCTGCATTTCATTGCATCTATGTCCTTGATTTTAAAATCTTAAATATATACAAAGATAGTGAATGTTTCCAGGTACAATGATGTTAATAAGTAAAATACAATTCATTGATATGCTTGAAAGTATTCATCCTGTTGAAATTCTATCTGTAGCAAAGCAGTGCCTACCAATGACATCAGAGTGGTCAATGACTGTGTAATAGTTGTCAATACTTTGACAGTAGTATTTGGAGAAACACAGGTCTTGATTATGTTACATTAGAAACTGTCAAACAAGTTTTCCTCACAATGTGTTTCTAATTATTTGTATTAATTATACCAAAAATTTAATATGGTGATTTTTGCACATTGATATACCCTTAGCTGGTTTCATTGTGGTTAATTTTATTTTTAATATAAAAGCCTTTAATTTTTCTTAGTTCTCATGTAAATTTAAAGGTTCCAATAAAACAAAAATAAAATACAAATATAACCAAAAGGCAAACTGTGTCCATTTTGGAGTTTTGTATAGTGAACATGCTTGTTTTGCTATCATTATTAAACAAGAAAACCTAAGGTGGGAAATATAGCACAATGAATAGTACTTAACAATTGGAACTATCAAATATGAAAAAAAATTAAAGACAATCTAATATCAACATAATATCCTTTAGCTTAGGAAAGAAAATCATAAACCTAATATGAGTAAATGCCTGTGTATTTAATTTTAAGCATCAAAGGGGTACTGAAACCAGTGCATGAATAGAACAGTACTTGATATATGTAGGCACTTCTTATACAACTTGTACAGGTTACATTATTTCTCTTTCTTTCTATCCATTCCACCTTTACTTTGTCCTTTCACCATGGTCCCATTTATATTACAGCTATGACTTTGACAAAATTTCATGCTCATATTAAAAGTCACACATAAAAGAAGTGGGTTCAAAAGGTACTAGTGGCCTTTGCTCTGGAAGCATTGCCTGGCAGAGTCTTCTTCCCAATCTTTGAAATGCTGCCAGGATATGATCTAAACACTGAGTATTTAAGCATTAGCTTTTAATTTGTTCTCATAAAAGTGAATTAGATATTCAGAATTAGGAGATGGTATTTATCTATCACTAATCTTGTGATGTAGTTGGAGGCAATATTTAAGACAAATGACTAAGAAAAACATTGTAATCTGTCAGGTTCATTGTATGACTAGTATTTTGTCTTATTCATATTAAGTGTTTCAGACATCTCTGATTGGATATTAATATTACAGAGCTCCTGACAATAGAGTTAGTTTCTATGTGTACTTTTGGGAAATCATTGATTAATAACATAGAAACAGTTTCTCCTCTGTTAATATGAATATTTCGCAACAGCACAATTTCAGAAATTATTAGAAAACAAAGTACTGAGATACAATAAAGAGATGCAAATTTCTTATAGTGCTTAAGTATGAATTATTGCACTATATATGTTTGTTGTTTGTGTTTGTCATGTGTGTATAACTTTTTTAATGTCATGATATTTAAAAAAAAAACAGGAACCTTTGGAAATTATAAGTCAAGGTGGATTTCCCCAGAAGAACAGCGTAAAACTCTGCTTTAGGAAAAATTAAAAGCATATGTTTCAGAAGTCAGCTCTAATTTGCAATGGATCGCTTCAGTAAAACCACTTGTATTGGTAGTGTTTATCTTAATAGTTACAAGTGACCCATACTTTAATAATCCAGACTGTCAGTTGAGGACAATCTCTTTTTCTAATTAAGAATGTTTGACCACCAGAGGGAGTTCCTTGCCAACTGTTTACTTATACTTAACAGATATCACAGACCAGAATTGACAAAGAAAATACTTTCAAATATATTTTGTCCCATAAGTGTTTTGACACTGAGAAAGTGATGAGAATTTACTTAAATTTATATCTTCACAAGTTACAGAATAAAGCAGAATTTCTCGTGAAATGCTAATTTTAACAGATTAAGAGTTGTTTAGGAATAAAACGATGTTTTTAAGTAGTTGCCAAGTTTGACTCTGTAAGATCACAGTACTTGGTTGGTCATATCCAATGCTGACACCCAGACAATATATTGACGTCAAGGAACATGAAATCATATACCAAGTTATTGAAGTATAATGAGTAAATATCTTTTTGATTTATAAATTTATGAACATGTTATTGAATTTTCATCACTAATAATAAAGTTGAATGTAACTTTGATAGTACAAACTAAATCAGCATTTTAAGAAATAAAATGATGATATTCATATTAGTAGACGTTTTAGAGTACCAATTAAGTTTGTTTTCCCTGTGAATAAATACATAAAATAAGCAATAACTCAAGAATATATTAAGACACTAAACATACCTTATTCTACAAAAGTTGTGTATAACTCAGAGCATTCCAATAAAGTGTGCACTGACCACAACTTAAAAAGTATCAGCATAATTGAGAAATGGTTTTGCCGTATACTATTTCTCAGAGCCAGTTTTTGGATTCAAAGAAATTTTTCACTTAAAATGCATATTTTTCCAAGTATTATTTCTCCAAGTTTTATTCCTCAAATGTTACACCACTAAATTCTGAACCCCCTACTCAGAAGCACCCTTCTTCGCCTTACTATTGCATCAAGAATCACCTCCATGAGAAGGTATGAGCTTTCAGAGGTAGGCACTCAGGTGGTACATATTGAGAAAATTAATAAGTGTAACTGTAGTAAATGTAGTAATTTTACCAAAACTTATTTAGAGAAAATGACTGCATCTCACATATGTTCCTGGTGTGCAGTGATGACACCTACTATAAATGAGGGATACAGAAGAAGAAAATACCAGTAATCCTTTTAGATGTTCCCTCCCACCCCCTATGGTTCTTGGGATTGTATTATTTTACAGCATTTTTGACATATTTTGCTGCACAAAGTCATGCATTTTAAGAGCCTTTTGTTCACAGAAACTGGAAATGACAAGTAAAGAAAGCAGAACTCTTTGGTGAAGCAAATGGTGCCAAATCCATTAAAAGGATTCTTCTGACCTATTTCCAATAGTGTGGGGGGGGGGATTGTGTGCCCACATATATTTAAAATTCATACACACACTGAACAATGGATAAAATAGATTTGAAATGAACACTTTGTGTAAAACTGTTTAATGACAAATCATTCCTATAAATCAAAGACCAAAGTTAGGATGGACGTATCCAGGAAAAATAGAAAATTTATCTTAACTTCTTCAACAAATGTTTGAAGGATGTACTGCATTATATTCTATTGGAATGAAAAGTGGTTCATTTTTTTCCCCATATTTCATTCCCTCCCCTGTCATCCATCCTCACTCCATACATGCACACTTAAGTATTCTCTCTCTCTCTCTCTCTCTCTCTCTCTCTCTCTCTCTCTCTCTCCCTCCCTCCCTCCTTCCCTCTCCCTCCAACTTTCTGTAGCACATGCTAATATGTTCATACAAATACTTTAAAAAGGCACAGTACCCTTCTTTGGGACTAATAGCATCGATATTCTCGGGGAATGTCTGGAAAATATGCCTAGCAGTAAAACTTAGTGAAAACATTTTAGTGTTTGAGCTCTATAATGTAAAATATCCAGATGTCTGAAACTATGCCTGCTCACTAACATGTGCATGTTGAACATGTGTGTGCAGATGTATGTGTACAATACATATATATATATATACCCATTTGTCCATTTGTGTCAGTTCCTAAAGTTATTCAGATAAGGTCTTCATCTTTACATGTTCTTGTTCTGAAATAAAACAGCTTTCAAAGACTCAATTTATAAAGTTACAACACATTTGTGTTTTGATTATTTTATTTTGGACACACCTTAAGCTATTGACATAGAGTATTCAAAACTGAATTAAAAGCATAGCAATTGTTTTAAAAAAGAATTAATTATAAATGGATTATATTTCAAAAACCAATCAGTATCATCAATGGAGTAGCAGAGAAGTGAGTGAGATGCTCATGGGATCATTTCAAAGCCAGTTCCCAACTCATTCTCAGATTTTTTAGTCCAAGAACAGTATGTGTGCCTTAGTAATTATAAATATTAAAGAGTAAAAGTGAAAAATGAGTTTAGTCTAAAAGATCATGAGAAATCCATGTCTTTATACATCTTTTAAAAAGAATTATGTTTTATAATAATTTTTAATAATAATAATTATAATAATAATGTCTTAGTTTTGCTTTTACTTACAAGTTTTAAATACTACTAGGCCTACTAATATCTTTGTCATTATTTTTATGATATTAATATCATAATTTCTAACTCTTTAAAACCAATTTACACAAAAGCATAAAAATTGTTTCCTTAATCAAAGTGAATGCCCAAATAATAAAATATACAACTTCCATAACTGTTTCAAGCCTATTATGATAAATGCTCAATATATCAAAAATATCTTAAATAAATTTTAGTCAGCCCTTTCAACAATGTGGCTTAAAATATGCCAAATATCCACATGCTGCTGCTGGACTGAGGGCTTCAGTTAATACTGCAAAAAGCTATCTTTAATAGCTATTGGTTGCTCAGCAGGACAAGCAAGCCTGGGATTAGAGATAATGATACTTGTTGGAACTGCAGGGAGGCAGGGGAGAAAGTGATAGGCCTCCCTTGGTTTTGTAAAAGCATATTGGAAGAAACTTATATTCAGCAGAACATGATACTAGATGATGATACACCTGAACATCTAAATGTTTCTTTTTTATCTTTTATGTTCCTCTGAGACCACAATCTGAAGTTAAATGCAATGTTGAAATACTCACAAGTCAGAAATCTGATTGGAAATCTCTTCCATTTTCGTGCCTCTTTTCTGTATCACTGTCTCCATTCTATTTAAATCCTCGTCATAATGATGAATATCAGTGCAAACATTCTGTTTCCAATGTGATCATCCCACCCCAAATGCCTAAGAAAACTAGTCCAAAATAATTACAGAAGTCATCAGCTACTGTGGTTTTGTTATCCAGAGCAACCTGTCACATTCAATAAAAACAATTTCATTATAAGATTCCTTTAGTTCCTTTCTGAAGATATTAGCTTACGTGATATTTTCAGTTAGATTCTTCTCATATGAAGCAATTCTTAACAGTCTTTGTCACTAACAATTCTTATAGCACAGATTATTTCCTACACACAGGAGAGTAGGTGTCCTGCCTATGGAAGTTGCTGACCACTTAAGAAAAGTATTATTTATTCTAGGTGACATTCTTTCTTAAATTATAAGTGCTTATCATACTGTTCATTATTTATTGGAGTTAATGCAGAGCTCTGATAAAGCCATTAAGCCAATATTAAATATATTTATTCATGGATATTCTCTCTCCACCACATTTTGTTCATGTACTCGTCATAGGTTATTTTGTACCTAATTTAATTCAAATACTGCCTGTGTACTCTGAGGCAAGTACTATGGACTTATTTGTGAAGTGAAGAAGTGATCAAAGCTTGAGCAAAATATAAGAGTGTGTAAACATGGACATTGAAACAAGTGACTACATGTAGGTGTATGTATCCAAAAAATTCAGAAATGTTGTGTATTGTTTTCTCTTGTCTTCTAATGACCAGCCTGAGCACCCCCAGAAACTTGGAGGGCTATGGGAGCCTCCGTGATCCCACTGCTCCTTCTAAGACATGACCTTATGAAGGTCATTTCTTTTGAACAGAGATTACAGATCCTTTCAGAAGAACTCCTGCTAAACATTTTATCAACATTTTAACAATTATCTTCTTGTCCTTTGGTTCTAGATAGTGGATAAATTTCATGTGTTGTTAACCTAAAAGGCTTCTTTATTTCCTGCCTCCATTCCACACGTGAAGAAACAGAAAAGCACAAAAGAAAAAGAAAAACTTCAACAATGACAAAAGAAAAAAAAAAAAAAACATAGCCGTTTGGTGATGTTTTCTGCTTCTCATCAGATCCTATTAAAACATCTACAAATGTGTGTGGATTGGGGATACATGTTGTATAAATACAGAATACCATCAAAATTACTTAAATGCTTATCTTTTTTTTTTTCAGTGGCATTATTGTTTAGATATATCCCCCAAAACTCATATATTGAAGTCTTAGTTCCCAGCTGTGGCAGTACTGAGATATGATTGTATCATTGGTCATGATGATGTTAACCTCATCAGTTGGTTGAATCATTGATGAACTGATTGCTGAATGAGTTAATAGGTCATTGGGAATGTCCTTTGCAAGGTCTTTCTCATCCCTGACCTTTGTCCTCTGTTTTCTGGTTGCTGTGATTGAATAGCGATTCTCTTTCATGTCTTTCTGCTATGCTGTTTTTAATTGCCACAGAACTAGAAACAATGGAGGGACACATGATGATACGATGAATGTTCTAAAACTACACACCAAAATAAAGTATTCCACTTTAGGGTGACTACCACAGGTATTGTGCCTCAGTAATAATGGAAAGCTAGCACATACAGATATAACATCAATGGCAAAAAAATCTTAATTATTATAATCACCAATTCTTGAACCAATTATCCTAGGTTCTGTTCTTAGCCATTACTGTATAACAAAGTACTTACACACATGCACACAATGTATTTTTAATACATACTTGCACAGAATGTCCTTTTTTTCATCATGTAAAGTTTTTATATTTTACTGACAGTTTGAAATAAGTGTGCATAGTCAACTTTTCTTAGTAATCAGTGCCTAGTTCTCCATTGCTATTTATAACTGCACATTTGATCGTAAAAATTGGGTTAATGTCCTTAAGTTGTTTGTCAAGCTTTCTTAATGCTGAGATGATCCGCTGTTCAAATACACATAGGAAACTTTTATTTTAGTCTTTCTCGAATATCTACATATTACCTGTTTTGTTAAGGCTCCAATAAGACTTAAAATGAACACCAATTATAAAATTTACTAAGAGTTCATGTGGTAATACTTCTTAAAAATTTATTTCAAATAAGTTTAGGAAGTTTTTCAAAAAGTAAAATCATTTTTTGCAGTATTAGTCTCCTATGAAAACCTAACAAAAATATTAAAATAAAGTCAATTTTTCACATTAAATAGCATATTCCACTCTTCACATTGAGGCTAAAATATTTGATTTTGGAAGGAAATAACATTTTTGTTTGTGTTCTTAAATGTCTTTCCCTGGTTGAAACTTAGCTGCACCAATCTGAATCCAATTTTGTAATTAAAAATCGCTCCCCTTCTGTGAACTTGTAGTAATGTTTCATCAAAAAGCAGATTATTACAACCAAATTATAAACTCCTAAAAAAGAAGGGGGCATTATAAATGGAAACACCCACCCAACCTTAAGTACAATATAGCAACAAAAACAGCATCACGCTAATGACAGTAATCCCACTTGCCTTTGCTGCATTCATGCAAATGACAATTTAGTACAGATGTGGCACACATTTGCATGGTTAATGGCACCATTTTTTTTTTGTCCTTTTCTTCTCCTCTATAGTATGATCAGCTGTTGTGCTTAACATTACAAATTCTATGGGCTGTTCCTAACATTAGTGGAAACATAAGGCTGGTAGTTTCCTTGTCAGTGATTTAACTAAAACATGCCTATGCACAGAAAAGCAGGAGGTGTGGGAGGAGGTGGCTGAGATGGCTGGTGCCTGGCTGGCTTCTCCTTATTAGAAATACCCTCTCAATTTCACTTTTAAATTCAGTCACGTTTTAATATCTATTAAACCTCATAGATTCCCCGTTTCAATTGCTCATACCGCTTTTTCGACTTACAGGACTTCTAGGACCTGGTGTCAGTGATGGGTGTATGCCTCACATGGAGAAACCCATTGTTTGACTCCCCGACACTGAACAGCAAATATCATCAGAATATTGCATATGTAACTTCAGCTCACACAACGATCTCCAACTATATTAGTGTGTGTATCTGTCTCTACTGTAAACATTGTATCTGAAATTATAAAAGTAATAGATCCATATTTTGAAGTGTGCTAAATAGCAGCAGATAAATTTAAAAGCACAACTAATACAAACATAAAATCAAAGGCATAGAGAATTAAATCTTATTCCATGGTGAGAAAAATAAGGGGATTTTATTTTTAAATGAGATTTTAATACAATTTATTGATGTTAATGTATTTTGGGATATTTCCCTTTGTTTATAAAAATTTAAATAAAACTTTCAATTGTTGTTTTCTTACCAGTATACTTCTAACTTTCAGAATTTCATCAAAAATTAAACCTACACCAGAATCAGAAGAATACTTATTCTAAGGTTATTTTTCCCCTATTTTTTCCTTCGTATTTCTTCCTCTTAACTATAACCCCTACTCTCCAATATATATGCTTTCCCCACTAGTCAACAGCCTTTTCTTCCATGTATGAAGCACATGTCACATTATTTTTTTTTATTGAGAAAAGGAAAAAAAAAGTTTCCGCCTCCTCCCAGCCTCCCATTTCTCTCCCCCTCCTCCCACCCTTCTCCCCCTCCACCCACTCCTCTCCCCCTCCCTCTCCAGTCCAAAGAGCAGTCAGGGTTCCCTGCCCTGTGGAAACTCCAAGGTCCTCCCCCCTCCGTCCATGTCTAGGAAGGTGAACATCCAAACTGGCTAGGCTCCCACCAAGCCAGAACATGAAGTAGGATCAAAACCCCTTGCCATTGACCTTGGCTTCTCATCAGTCCTCATTGTTCGCCATGATCAGAGAGTCCGGTTTTATCCCATGCTGTTTCAGTCACAGTCCAGCTGGCTTTGGTGAGCTCCCAATAGATCAGCCCCACTGTCTCAGTGGGTGGGTGCACCCCCCGTGGTCCTGACATCCTTGCTCGTGTTCTCCCTCCATCTGCTTCTCATTGGGACCTTGGGAGCTCAGTCCAGTGCTCCAGTGTGGGTCTCTGTCTCTATCTCCATCCATCACCAGATGAAGGTTCTATGGTGATATGAAAGATATTCGTCAGTAATGCTATAGGATAGGGTCAGTTCAGGTTCCCTATCCTCAGCTTCCCAAGGGACTAACTGGGGACATCGCCTTGGGCTCCTGGGAGCCACTCTAGGTTCAAGTCTCTTGCCAACACTAAGGTGGCTCTTTTAACTAAGATATGTGCTTCCCTGCTCCCCTATCCAACCTTCCTTTATCCCAATCTTCCTGTTTCCCCAAGTTCCCCCAATCCTCCCCTTCTTACTTTTCTCTCCCTGTCCCCCCTTATCCCCAACCCACCCCACCCCCAAGATCCCAATTTTGTCCCCGGCAATTTTATCTACTTCCCTTAGCCAAGAGGATAACTATATGTTTTTTCTTGGGTTCACCTTCTTCTTTAGCTTCTTTAGGTTCACCAGGTATACACTCCGTGACCTTTATTTATGGCTAGAAACCAATTATGAGTGAATACATCCCATGTTCATCTTTTTGGGTCTGGGTTACCTCGCTCAGGATAGTGTTTTCTATTTCCATCCATTTGCATGCAAAATTCGAGAAGTCATTGTTTTTTACCGCAGCATAATACTCTAATGTGTATATATTCCACACTTTCTTCATCCATTCTTCCATTGAAGGGCATCTAGGTTGTTTCCAGGTTCTGGCTATTACAAATAATGCTGCTATGAACATAGTTGAACAAATGCTTTTGTCATATGATAGGGCATCTCTTGGGTATATTCCCAAGAGTGGTATTGCTGGGTCCAGGGGTAGGTTGATCCCGAATTTCCTGAGAAACCGAAACACTGATTTCCAAAGTGGTTGCACAAGATTGCATTCCCACCAGCAATGGATGAGGGTACCCCTTCCTCCACAGCCTCTCCAGCAAAGGCTATCATCGGTGCTTTTGATTTTAGCCATTCTGACAGGTGTGAGATGATATCTCAAAGTTGTTTTGATTTGCATTTCCCTGATTGCTAATGAGGTTGAGCATGACCTTAGGTGTCTTTTGGCCATTTGAACTTCTTCTTTTGAGAATTCTCTGTTCAGTTCAGTGCCCCATTTTTTAATTGGGTTAATTAGCATTTTAGAGTCTAGTTTCTTGAGTTCTCTATATATTTTGGAGATCAGACCTTTGTCTGTTGCGGGGTTGGTGAAGATCTTCTCCCAGTCAGTAGGTTGCCTTTTTGTCTTAGTGACAGTGTCCTTTGCTTTACAGAAGCTTCTCAGCTTTAGTAGGTCCCATTTATTCAATGTTGTCCTTAGTGTCTGTGCTGCTGGGGTTATACTTAAGAAGCGATCTCCTGTGCCCATCTGTTGTAGGGTACTTCCCACTTTCTCTTCTATCAGGTTCAGTGTGTTCGGACTGATATTGAGGTCTTTGATCCATTTGGACTTGAGTTTTGTGCAAGGTGATAGATATGGGTCTAATTTCAATCTTCTACAGGTTGACATCCAGTTGTGCCAGCACCATTTGTTGAAGATGCTTTCTTTCTTCCATTGTATACTTTTAGCTCCTTTGTCGAAAATGAGGTGTTCATAGGTTTGGGGATTAAATTCCGGGTCTTCTATGCGATTCCATTGGTCGACTTCTCTGTTTTTATGCCAATACCACACTGTTTTCATTACTGTAGCTCTGTGATAGAGTTTGAAGTCAGGGATGGTAATGCCTCCAGAAGATCCTTTATTGTATAGGATTGTTTTGGCTATCCTGGGTTTTTTATTTTTCCATATAAAATTGATTATTGTCCTCTCAAGATCCGTGAAGAATTTTGATGGGACCTTGATAGGAATTGCATTGAATCTATAAATTGCCTTTGGTAGAATTGCCATTTTTACTATGTTGATCCTCCCAATCCAAGAGCAAGGGAGGTCCTTCCATTTTCTGATATCCTCATCAATTTCTTTCTTCAATGCTTTAAAGTTCTTGTCAAATAGATCTTTTACTTCCTTGGTTAGAGTTACCCCGAGATATTTTATGCTGTTTGTGGCTATTGTGAAAGGTGAAGCTTCTCTGATTTCCCTCTCTGCTTCCATATCCTTTGTGTATAAGAGGGCGACTGATTTTTTGGAGTTGATCTTGTATCCTGCCACATTACTAAAGGTATTTATCAGCTGTAAAAGTTTCTTGGTGGAGTTTTGAGGGTCACTTATGTACACTATCATATCATCTGCAAATAACGAAAGTTTAACTTCTTCCTTTCCAAGTCAAATCCCCTTGATCCCCTTATGTTGTCTTATTGCTATTGCTAGAACTTCAAGCACTATGTTGAAGAGGTATGGCGAGAGTGGGTTTCTGAGTTTAGTGTTCCTGAGTTTAGTGGGATGGCTTTGAGTTTCTCTCCGTTTAATTTGATGTTAGCTGTCGGCTTGCTGTATATAGCTTTTATTATATTTAGGTATGACCCTTGTATCCCTAGTCTCTCCAAGACTTTTATCATAAAGGGATGTTGAATTTTGTCAAATACTTTTTCAGCATCTAATGAAATGATCATATGGTTTTTTTCTTTCAGCTTATTTATATGATGGATTACATTGATAGATTTTCGTATGTTGAACCAGCCCTGCATCTCTGGGATGAAGCCTACTTGATCATAATGGATAATTTTTCTAATGTGTTCTTGGATTCGGTTTGCCAGTATTTTGTTGAGGATTTTTGCGTCGATGTTCATGAGTGAGATTGGCCTGTAATTCTCTTTCTTGGTTGAGTCTTTGTGTGGTTTTGGTATCAGAGTGACTGTAGCTTCATAAAAGGAATTTGGCAATGACTCTTCTGCTTCTATATTGTGAAATACATTAAGGAGTATAGGTATTAGGTCTTCTTGGAAGTTCTGGTAGAATTTCGCATTGAAACCATCAGGTCCTGGGCTTTTTTTGGTAGGGAGGTTTTTGATAACAGCTTCTAGTTCTTCGTGACTAACAGGTCTATTTAGGTTGTTCACCTGGTCCTGGTTTAACTTTGGTATATGGTATTTATCTAAAAACGTGTCCATTTCTTTTACATTTTCCAGTTTTGTGCCATACAGGCCTTTGTAGTAAGATCTAATGATTCTTTGAATTTCCTCTGTGTCTGTGGTTATGTCCCCCTTTTCATTTCTGATCTTATTAATTTGCATATTCACTCTCTGGCGTTTTATTAGTTTGGATAGAGGTTTATCAATCTTGTTGATTTTCTCCAGGAACCAGCTTTTTGTTTCATTGATTCTTTGGATTGTTTTCTGTGTTTCTATTTTGTTGATTTCAGCCCTCAGTTTGATTATTTCCAGTCTTCTACTCCTCCTAGGTGAGTCTGCTTCTTTTTTTTCTAGAGCTTTCAGGTGGGCTGTTAAGTCTCCAATGTGTGCCTTCTCTGTTTTCTTTAAGTGGGCACTTAGTGCTATGAACTTTCCTCTCAGGACTGCTTTCATAGTGTCCCATAAGTTTGAGTAGGTTGTTTCTTTATTTTCATTGAATTCAAGGAAGACTTTAATTTCTTTCTTTATTTCTTCCTTGATCCAGGTGTGGTTCAGTAGTTGACTGTTCAGTTTCCATGAGTTTGTAGGCTTTCTGGGGGTAGGGTTGTTGTTGAATTCTAACTTTAATCCATGGTGATCTGATAAGATACAGGTGGTTACTAATATGTTTTTGTACCTGTGGAAGTTTGCTTTGTTACCGAGTATGTGGTCAATTTTCGAGAAGGTTCCATGAGCTGCAGAGAAGAAGGTATATTCTTTCCGATTTGGGTGGAATATTCTATAGATGTCTGTCAAGTCCAATTGATTCATTACCTCCATTAATTCTCTTAGTTCTCTGTTAGGTTTCTGTCTGATTGACCTGTCCATTGGTGAGAGAGGAGTGTTGAAGTCTCCCACTATTAGTGTGTGCGGTTTGATGGCTGCCTTGAGTTTTAGTAATGTTTCTTTTACGTATGTGGGTGCTTTTATATTAGGGGCGTAGATATTCAGGATTGAGACTTCCTCTTGATGAATTGATCCTGTTATGAGTATAAAATGTCCCTCTCCATCTCTTCTGATTGATTTAAGTTTGAAGTCAAGTTTGTTAGAAATTAGTATGGCCACACCTGCTTGTTTCTTAGGTCCATTTGCTTGATAAGCCTTTTCCCAGCCCTTTACTCTGAGTAGGTGCCTGTCTCTGTGTTTGAGGTGTGTTTCTTGTAAACAGCAGAATGTTGGATCCTGATTTCGTATCCAATCTCTTAGCCTGTGCCTTTTTATAGGTGAGTTGAGCCCATTGACATTAAGTGATATTAATGACCAGGGGATGTTAACTCCGGTCACTTCTTTAGTAGTAGAGTTCGTGTGCGTCCCTTCTTTGAGTTGCGCTGGTGACGGGTCTCTAGATGTCTGAGTTATTGTGGTCATTGTTGGACTCCTTGGTTAGAGATTTTCCTTCTATTACTTTCTGTAAGGCTGGGTTTGTGGCTACGTATTGTTTAAATTTGTTTTTATCCTGGAAAATTTTGTTTTCTCCATTTATGGTGAATGAAAGCTTGGCTGGGTATAGTAGTCTGGGCTTGCATCCATGGTCTCTTAGTTTTTGCAGTACATCTATCCAGGACCTTCTGGCTTTCATGGTTTCCATAGAGAAGTCAGGTGTAAGTCTGATAGGTTTACCTTTGTAAGTAACTTGGCCTTTTTCCTTTGCGGCTCTTAATATTCTTTCTTTATTCTGTATGTTTTGTGTTTTGATTATTATATGGCGAGGGGATGTTTTTTTTTTTTTTTTTTTTCCAGCCTATTCGGTGTTCTGTATGCTTCTTGAACCTTCATAGGTACATCTTTCTTTAGGTTGGGAAAGTTTTCTTCTATAATTTTATTAAATATATTTTCTGGGCCGTTGAGTTGCACCTCTTCTCCTTCTTCTACTCCAATTATTCTTAGGTTTGGTCTTTTTATTGTGTCCCATATTTCCTGAATGTTTTGTGATGAGAATTTGTTGGTTTTGCTGTTTTCTTTGATCAGTGTGTTTATTTTCTCTATGGTATCTTCAGTATCTGATATTCTTTCTTCTATCTCTTGTATTCTGTTGGTAGTACTTGTCTCTGTAGTTCCTGTTCGTTTACCCAGATTTTCCATCTCCAATCTTCCCTCGGTTTGTGTTTTCTTCATTACTTCCATTTCATTCTTCAAGTCTTGAACTGCTTCCCGTACCTGTCTGATTGCTTTTTCATGTTTCTCTTGATTTTCTTGGGTATCTTTAAGCGATTTATTCATTTCCTCTACCTTTTTGTTTGTAATCTCTAATTGTTTATGGCAGTTTTTCACCTCCTGCTTAAGGTCTTCTATTATTTTCATATAATTCACTTTTGAGTCGATTTCTTCTAATTCTTCTGGAGTAGGGTGTACAATTCTTCTTATTTCGGGATCCCTTGATTCTGGTGAAGTCATGTTGCCTTTCAGGTTGTTGGAGGAAGTCTTGCATTGGCGCCTTCCCATCTCCTCCTTCAAATGGAGCCAGGAGAGGCCTGGTGTCTTGGTCCAGTCTTTGCTGTGAATGAGTCTCTGGGTGTATTCCTTCAGTGTAGAAGCAGGAACCATCCAGTCGAGCTGTAACTCCTCAGCACCCAAACATGGATGACTGTCCAGATGGAACTCCTCAGCACAGCTCTGGGTGGGTTGTGTATGCAAGCCTGATGTCTCTCCTGGTGCCCGGACCGGATCTCCTTGCTGCTTGGGTGGCTTGTAAGCAAAGGGTCTGCCTAGCTTGCTGCAGGCAGGCTATTGGGACAAATGAGCTACCACCCTCCCGTTTGCCCTCCTGATTCAGATTCGGCCCTAGAGCCCGAACAGGCTGAGCTGGGAGATTGTATGTGGTCAAAGAGGGGAGGGAGTCAGACGGAGTGGGGGAGGGTTGTGGATGCAAGCTGGGTGGGATAGGAAGAGAGAGAAGGTATTGGGCAGAATAGCCCCTGAGGATGACCAGGAAGTGTAGGCAGGATGATGAACGTCTGAGTTCCCTGTCCCGGGCTGCTGCCCCGGTCAGAAACTCACTCACCCCAATGATGTCTCTCCTGGTGCCCAGACTGGATGTCCTTGCTGCTTGGGTGGCTTGTAAACAAAGGGCCACATTCCCTTTTATGAGTTGGACTTCTTCTAATTCATCCTGTGGTGCTCTGGGCAATTTTTTTTAACAACTTCTCAATAATTTCTATATATTTGTTCATATTTATATTACACAAATCTGAACCTAATTAATTTTTAGAAAATCTACTCCCTCGCTAAACAGTTTTTTTCTAGTTATTGACACAAAGAATTTTTTATTGTGTTCAAATGAAATGTGATGTATTAAAGGCCTTCATGCTCACAAAGTTCAAACCACATTAACCAATTGCAAAACTACACATACACTTTCAGTACATTCCAATGTGGCAGTCTTCATCCCTTTATGATAAAGTTTTTTTTTCTGCATACAACAGATTATTATAAGTAGGAGAGTGACAATGATGTCATTGATAGAGGAGAAATGACAGGCATATGGATTGGGGTGCAGAATTGTAACAATATAGGGAAGCTTACAAAAACTCAGCTATTAGTGTAAGGCACCAGGAATCAGAGACATAGTCATGGCAATTTCTATGCAAATGAAATAGAAAGAATAGAGTTTCAAAAATATTTATTTTTAATTTATCCGTAATGGATATATAAAATACACAATATGTAAACTTATTAATGGGATATATAATATTTTGAGCAGTATATATATTATATAGAGAATATTTATATCAGCTTAACCATTTGTCTCACATAAAATTCCTTTATGATAAAATCTCTTAAACTAATTCCATTGGAAGCCTGCCCATTTCTGAGCTAATATGGAGGAGGGTTGTATTGAGAGGGACAGAGGGGAGCTGAAGAGGAAAGTGAGACTGTGGTTGGAATTCAAAATAATTAATACAAAGTAAATAAGAAACAATTTATTCAACACATTTAAATACATAGTATTTAATGTTATTTATAGACACTCTAAAATATCATTCTAGAATAACTTAAAAGAATCATTTCATTATTTTTATGTGTGTGGATGTTTTGCCCATATGTAAGTTTAATCACATGTGTTCAATTCCCATCGAATCCACAGGAGGAGTTAGAGACACTGTAGTGAAGGGGAAGCCCCAGTCAATCACCTTGTTTGTAGGGCATGTACCCCTTAGGCCAATATTTACCTATAAATCTGGTGGGTGTGCTCTCTGCACTCTCTTTTGTTTGCTGTTCTTCGTTGGAACCCTGGCTTTGTAAGCTCCCCTCTTCTTCCCCTTATTAAAGCTGAATATTTTATATTAAAGCTAGTCTGATTAATTCTATTTGCCAGTCGTTTACGCCCCTTCATTGTAGAGACCATTTGAGAGCAGGGAATCAACCATTGTCCCTCTGTGGGAAAAAACAGTCAGTGTTCTTAACTGCTGAGCCATCTCTCCAGCCCACACTGTGAGACTTCTGGCTTTTACTTGTGAAAGTGCCTAGAGGTCACCTTTCCCCAATGCTCATCCCTACTATGCTCTTCAGCCCTTGGTATCTACCATCCATTTTCTACTTCTGTGACAGCTGAAATAAGGGATCTGTGTAAGGACAAAGGAATATAGTTCCTTGGACGCATTGACATATACGTATATGTGATATGAAGGATGAATTATTGCCTGATAATTGGAATTTCTAAATCGAGTGAGGGTATAATAACAAGAAAATTGAATGTGGGAACTGGAAAACAAACAAGGATATCTACTGGAGTAAAACATAAGAACCCGTAAGAATGTTTTACAGCAGTAACATAAATTTTGGACACTAGGCCAGGTTTGGCAGTATACATCTTTTACTCAAGTGCATTGGTGTAGTGGCATTTCATTTGTTTTTTAATAAATAAAGCTTGCATGAAGATCAGACAGCAAAACAGCCCACTGCCTTACAGACCAGGCAGTGGTAACACACAACTTCATCCCACTAGTTGCCAAAGAAACCTGGTGGTGCATGCCATTAATCCCAGTGGTACACACCTTTAATCCCAGCCCTAAAGAGGATTATAAAATAGGAGGAGGCAGCATTCAGTCTCAGGCTCATTCTGAGATTCAGGGAAGCATGATTATCATTATTAGACTGAGATTGAGGTAAATAAGAACCAGTGGCAGGCTGCTTTGATTTTGGATCTTCAGTTTGAACCCTAATTTCTCTGAGTTGTGTTATTAATTATGCTTCACTCTTGAGGAAAAGTCAAGAGGATCTAGTGAGTTCCTATATGACTGGTACTGTATCTAAAGACCATGTCTCAAAAAAAAAAAAAAAAAGAAAGAGAAAAAGAACACAAATAAACAAAACAACTGGAGGAAGTGACAACAGCACGAAGGAAAGTTTAGTCAAGGAGAATAAACAAGATCTATTCATTTATTTGTTTGTTTTTTTATTTATTATATTTAAGGAGAGAGTATGAAGCTGAAAGTAGACAGAAACATTGATTAAGATCAAATGCAGAGATAGAATACAGAATAAATATTTTTGATGAAAGAGACTTAAAATGTCTGGCGGTCAAGATCACCAGTGATGGTAAACAAAGAATGTCTTTGTGTTGGGCAGACATCTCTTCCTATTCCCACCATTTCTGGTAGCCTCAGCCAGATTTCCTTTAGACATTACTTATGTGTTCTCACACTCTGAAAAGCAGCTTGGAAGTTCCTGTAGGAGTTTCATGTGTTTGATGAGTAGCAAAGGAATGCTACACTTATGTGTTGAGAAATAAAAGCCATGCATTTACAAAAGTTTAATTATAGGTGTTTACTGCAGCTGCATTGCTACAATATGGGTTAATTTTGCAAAAAAAAAGTTTTTATATATTCAACAATTTAGATTTACCTGCCATGATTTATTCTTTAGTGAAGGAATATGTCTGAAAATTATAGAATGCTTGATTTTGATTCCATTTGAAATTCTCTAAAAGGTAAAGTTCCAGAGATAATGATTGACATGGGTTAACTGCATATGTCCAGGATGCTGTTATCATAAAAAAGATAAAATAAAGATCACAAACTAAAGGTGATGAAGATAATCAGAATAATGGTCATGATGGCTGTTTGGATGCATGAACAGTGAGACCAAATAAACTCTTTCTTCTTTAAGTTGTCTTTTCGGGTTTGTCTCAATAAGCAAAGTAATCAATACAGAAGTTGAGGCATTGCTGTAATTAACCTGATTGCATAGTAATTAGTAAAGTTTTGAAGCTAGTTTATAGGAGGAATGTGGAAGAGTTTGAAATACTTCAGAAGAAAACATCTTCAGAACTTTTCTGGTAGGCATTTGGAAGAACAGAATAATAAGATAAATGTGAATAGTGTAGGTGTGTGTTATGAGGTTTCATAAGAGAAGAAGGACTCTATTATGAATTGGGTTAGAAGTTCTTTTGTTCATTTTGGCAGTTTGAATAGAAAAGCCCCCCATAGATTTAGGGAGTGACATATTAGGAAGTGTGGCCTAGTCGGAGTAGGTATGCCATTGTTGGAGGAAATGTATCTTAGTTCATTCCTGTTAGTTGTAGATCAAGATGTAGAACTCTCACATCCTTCTCCAGCACCATGTCTGCCTATGTGATGATAATGGATTAAATATCTGAAATTGTAAATCAACCTCTCTTAAATGTTTTTTTCTTATAAGAGTTGTCACGATCACGGTGTCTATTCATAGCAATAAAATCCAAAAAAAAAGATAGAGGATAATACCAGGGACTAGGGTATTGCTGTGATAGGCCTGACCATGTTTACATTTGGAGGAATATGGGTTTTGGGACCATGGATTAGAAAATCTCTAGACCATTTTAAGTGAGGCTTAATGGTACATCCTTGTAAGAAGACAGAAGACAATGGTGCTGGGGGTGAATTTAAACTGTGAAAAAAATGGCTTAAGAGGTTTTGAAGAAGATTGCTAGTATGTGGCCTATAGAATTGTCTGTGGTCATTAAATGAAGACTGTGTCTGCTTTGGCCCTTGTCTGAAAAGTCAGTCAGAAGGTAAAGGGAAGAGTTTTCAATTAATTGCATTGGCAAAGGAAATCTCACAACAAGGTAATATAAACTGTAGTGTGTTTATTAGTGTTGACTCTTAGGAAGATTTATAATGAAAAGGAACAAGCTGAGCAAGAAAAAATGCAAAATATATAGATTGGGGAGAAAAGGGGAACTAGGAAGTGGAGTGGTACCAAATCCTATGTTCATAAAGAAAAACATATTAAGAAATGGAATAAAGAGAGAGACCCTGAGCCAAATCCTACCCAGCTAAGTTTCTGAATTGTGAAAAGAGATTAAATAACAATTTAGGTACAAGTGTGGTGGTACATACCTTTAATCCCTAAAAATAGAGGTAAACAGATCTCTAAGTTCATCATCAGCCTTTTCTACAGAGTGAGTTTCAGGACAGCCAATTCTAGATAGTAAAGGAAACCACTGAAAATAGAAAGCAGGTAAAGATATAATTGACCGAGGAGACTGAGGAGGAAAAAGGCAGTGCCATTCTCATGGTTCTGTTTTGGAGTCAAGGATAAAAGAAAAGAACCTCCCTCTACAACTATGCAGAGCTGCTAATGTCTGTGATGGGTGAGGTGTCTCTGAATGGAGACCGAGAGAGACTATTGTATGAAGCTGTGAAGCTGTAGCCTGGATTGCTATGGAGACTCAAAATGTTGGAGATGTCACAGTCAGGGGAATCCTGTCAAGGAAAGCAGAGAATGGAACCAGCCCAACAGAAAGATGTATGTTGTAGTCAATATAGTTTAAAGGATTTGGAGATCTGAAGAGCATTGTGATATCATACACGGAGATACAGAGTTTGGAACTGGTCCAGCTGCTTTTTGGTCCAGTATTTTAGTCCAGTATTTCTACACCATGTCCCTTCCCTCCCTTTTGGAATGCTAATGCATATTCTGTACCATTATATGTTTTAAGTTTGTGATTCGCTTTTTGATTTTAATATCACATGGAACTGAAATTAGGAGATTGCATGAATATCAGAAGAGACATTAAACTTTGAACTTTTAAACAAGTTTGAAACACTGACAGGCTATAGTGACATTTGAAGTCAGACTGAATGCATTTTTCCATTATGATACATCGACAGTCCTGCGGGAGTCAGGGAATAGAATATAGTATTTTGAAAAGAAGTGGTCCCCTAAACTTAGGTAGTCAGTGGTATATTAGGATGTGTGGCCTTGTTGGAGTAGATTTGGCACTGTTGGAGAAAGTGTGTCTTAGTTCACTTCCTTTTGCCTTCACATCAAGATATTGAATTCTCATCTTCTTCCCTAGCACCGTGTCCACTGAGATACATTTCTCGGCATGTGGACAAAATCTCTGAAAGTATAAGCCAGCCTCAATTAAATATTATTCGTATCTAAATTATTGTGGTCATCTTCAATGAAATAAACCCTAACTAAACAAATAATAAATAATACCCTAACTAAAACAGTTATTTTTCTTGCAAATATATTGGTTGTGTTATATTCATGTTTTGAGAAGGTGGGAGAGGTTATGTTCAAAAGTAACAAACAAAATGTTTCGTAATATAACATTTAAGGTTTGTCATAATTATTGCTAACTGTTGTCATTAAGATCTACAGCAGGAAAGCAAAAATGAGACGAGAAATAAAGGAAAATTAACTTTTTTTCAAGGAAAAGAGTATGAGCAAATTCAGTGTTACAGACAATTATGTTTGAAAGCAGCAGTTGTAAATTGTTAAAGAGATTAGTAAGAAGATTAAAAAGAAAACTAATATTCTATACAGCAAAAAAGATGCCCTGGAAACACTAGCCCTCCCGTGAAAGGTTCCACATAGTGAAAGAAAAACTTCACTTGAAAAGAGATAGCTTAAATGGAGAATGCTGTTAAAAGGATACATTGCGTTAAACAACGAACTGTTCAGGGGAGGATCTTCCCATGGTCAGCATATAGAGAGACAGCCATGGGCCATAGAAGCCAGACACCTTCCAGAGGTAGCAGAAGAATTTAGCAGTATCTGTCACATGGTATTGATTTTGCACTCAGGGATGAAATAGATTGAGGAAATAGAATGGTATAGCACAGCCCTGAAGAACTGCTGAGACTAGGCAGTGTGTGGCAGCAACAAAGACTTTACAAGAGATTCCGGAGTATACTGTGAACTGAAATAGGTGAAGCATAAGCCATAATGGAGATTTCAAGATTTTGCAGATACATTTTAAAGTATGAAAGTTGAATTATATGATATTTCTATTTTCCTTATTTGAGGAAAATTAATTTGCCATAGTTTCAAATCATGTACTCACTAACAATGAACATAGATATTTTCAGAATACCTTTGTCAATAGTAGCTATTATTTGTATTTTAAAAATATCTTTGCACTAATGTGAGTATGAATTTTATGATCACATTTCAGTATTTTGTGGATGATGTATATTCATGATTTTATTATTAATTATTAAATCTTATAGCTACACAAATCCATGTGAATTTCTGTGTATCAAAGTTTCCCTGTCTGATATATTTAGTGCTTATTTCTATTATAATTCAAGATTTATTTCTGATTTTACTTTCAGCATATTTGGACTTGAAAATCTTATAGCTATCTTGCTTAAGAACTGACAAAGAAGTAAAGTGATTTCCTAGAGTTGGTTTAATAAAGCTGTGTACTTTCAGCCCATAATTAATCTGTATAATTTACTCAGATAATTGTATAATTTCTAGAATTTTTTGATATTATTAACTATCAAATAAGTGAAATCATTGATTTAGAATTAGAATCACTCAAAGAAATGAGCAAAAAGATACTTCAAGTGATTTAGAATTTGTATCAACCAATACCCAAATAAAGGTTAACATTAGATGTATTATATATTATTCAATGGGGTTGTAAATTTTAAAAAAAATTCACTTTTGAGTAGCCACAAATATAGAAGACTACCTGCGGGAAAATCTTTCCAAGAAAGCACAACATTTTCATTATATTTGACAAGTAAATTTGTTTTTCATAGATAAAATACATGAACTTTTTATTTAGGAGTTCATTGGCTCAAATTTGTTCTCTACTGTTACCACCTGTCATTAACAGCTATAAAGTCTTGACCATTTATTTAATTCGTATTTGCCTCTGATTCCTCATTTATATATGTTGGCTAGAATAGTACTAAGTTAAAGTTACTATTAGCATTGATATGAAAGTTCAGGTAAAGAATTTAAGAAACATGTTTCAGGCTAACTACCCAACAAGTTTAATTCTTAATCCGAGGAAAGAAAATGTTTAAAGAAAAATTCATTTTTTTGTCCTGGTTTTAATATTTTTAAATTATTTCATTTTATGTATTTGCATGTTTTCCAGGATATATATTGGTGCCCCACATGTGTGCATCACCCATGGAACCAGAATAGGTTATTGCATTACCTGTGATTCAATGCATAGGAAGCTGTGGGCCACAATGAGGATATGGAGAATGTAAGTGTTGTTACTATAAAGCTGTCTCTCCATACTCGTTTTTAAATTTCTTCAAATGTCAGGGTTTATTATTATATATTATCTTTATTGTTTAAATGCCTATTGAGGTACTTGACGCAGATATGCATGAAAATGATGGGTAACTGGAAAATGCCATTTATCTAAAGCCAAAGACAATCAGTCACTAGTATTTGTTAAATTATTTTATTAAAGTGGCAAAAGTTCTAGTATTTTCTTTTCCAGAGGGTGTATATTTTTCCACCAATCAACTAATTAAATGAATGGATATTTTTGTTTCAATCAAATGGATTGTTTCTCTGTGTGTATAGTCTTCATGACATACCTCAGCAGTAATAGGGGTGACATTTCACTGTGGAAGGGAAAGAAGAGCCACTAAGAAAGTTCAAGCATGTTCAATTAAAAACCCTAACCTGGTAGTTTTATGCATCACAAAATTAATGAACTGGCTCAAATTTCAAGAGAAATATGTTTTCATCATCTAAAATGGCTCATGTATCTCACATAAACATAGCTAATATTTCTGCAGCATTACTTCTTCAGAGTTATAATCATAATAGGTATCAATAAAGATAAAAAAATACAATGAGTGAAATTTTGCTTTCTGTCTGCATGGGATTATGTAGCTAAACACCATGTTATTACAGTGGTAAATTCCTTAGGTCTGAAAACGTAGGGATGATTCCAAATTGCACAATCAAGCAAAGCATAGAGTGGAGGCAATGGTGACATATTCATGAATGAGAGAAAGTCTTGTTTTTTTATATGTAAAAGCAGCAGGCTGCCCAAAATATTGCTTTAGAACAACAGTAGACAAAAGAGCAATTGAAAAAAAAAAAAAACTGTAATATACACAGACCAACTGCATTACCTTATGTGCTACAGTTTTGTGAGAATGGACAGACTTGCAAGAATAGGGAAACACATAGGCAAACTGAATGGTTTTAGGTGTTATGTACATTAATGAAAACTATACTTATTTGAGATAAATGGCAAATATGAAAAACTGAAGTAGAGTACTATGTAAATGATCTGCAAAATTATTTCATTACTCAGTCATCAAACAAGATTACTCTTCTCTTTGCTATAAACCATGTACTCATCTAGCCTTCTACAAGCATTGTGTATATGAAACATGTTTAATAAAAGCCGAGGGTCAGAAATGGGGGTTTAACCTGAAGATCTGTAAAGCAAATCAGCCAGCCACTGGGTCTTACCTCAACCTCAATCTGAAAATGGTGATCCTGCCTCCAGGAATCTCAGAATGAGACTGTGTTTTGTGAGTTGTTTCCTCCTGTCTTATAATCCTCTCTAGCACTGGGATTAAAGGTGTAAACTACCAGATTTCTATGGCAACTAGTGTTCCTACTGGAATTAAATGTGTGTGTTACCATAACCTGGTATATAAGGCTTACCAGAGGGACTGTTTTATTTTGAGATCTTCAGGCAGTCTTTATTTATTAAAATGCAATTGATATTTCTCCTTTTTCTCTAAAATAAAAGAGAACCCTGTAACCAATATAAGAAAACTATATACAATAAGAAATATATATACAGGAAATAAATACATCAATAATGACTAGTTCATTTGTATGTGACAAATTCAGAGAAAATATTCCATATCTATCCAATCTTGGTAAGTCCAAAGTCTTATACCTAATTTACTTTCATCATAACTTGCCTTCTGAGTCTGGTAAACTATAACTATAGCTATCTAATCTTCAACTCCTTTAGATATCCAAGAAGGAAATAATATTAACTGAGTAAGCATGAATTACAAGCAAGCAACATCTAAAAAATGTGAGTAAGGAAAGAAACAGCTGGCTGTCTAGACAGTAACCAAAAGTTCCTCTGCAATGTTGGGGAATCCATCTTTGGCCACAGGCCTAGCATATTTGACAGAATATTCTGTGAAGGAGGATATTTTGGGCCCTACTTGTCTAATTATGACAGTATAATGTCAGCAGTTGAGCATTTTCTTGCCCAGTGGCTTACTCTTGCCACAAAGAAAGTAAACTCAATGTGGAGGTTCTTCAACATCCATTATATTCTCTGAAGTAGATTGGTGCTGCCAAGAGCAGACATGAATCATTGTCATAAAAAGAAGAACCTAGGTTATTAAAACATCTTAAATGCAATATTCTCCAGATCTCTGAAGTGTTTGAAGATGACTTATCTATTTAAATCATATCTTTGTTTGACCTGGAAAACATACCTAATGTGACTACAAGTTTGATTATACTAGGTGATTAACTACTAACCAATATTTCTTTATTATCCTAAATAATTGATAATAACAATTTTCAAGGACTAGAATTTGCATTACTTTGTTAAATGAGTTGTATAGATATAATACTTTGAACTAGGTTTGAAATGCATATACAATATGTTCCAACAAAGTTAATCTCAAATTTGTATCAATGTACAAAATTTGTATAAAATATACAAAATTCCAATCCAATGTAAAACATTTAAAATTAGTAGTTGCTTTTAAAAAGTAGATTCCATAATCTACCTTTTAATCTACCTTTTTATTTATTATATCTATATCTTCTCTTTTTCTTTTCAGAGAAGATTCAATAATCTATCTTCCTATCTTATCATATCTATATCCCCTTTTCTTTTTCTTTTGTTTTTCCATTTTCTTTCTCTGTTTCTTTCCTTCTTCCTTCCTTCCTCCGTCCATTTCTCCCTCCCTCTCTCCTTTCTCTCTCCCTCCCTCCCTCCCTCCCTTCCTCCCTCCCTCCCTCCATCTTTTTCTTCTTTTTTTCTTTGTATTTTTGGTTTTTCAGGACAAGTTTCTCAGTAGATATGAAGCTCATCCTGGATCTCAGTCTATAGGCCAGTCTGAACTTAACTCACAAAGATCCATCTGCTTCTTCCTCCCAAGTGCTGGGATTAAAGACATGGACCACCACTGCTTGGCCTTTATTAAAAATAAATAAACAAACAAGCAAAGCAAAACAAAACAAAACAAAACCCAAGAACCTTAAATATAATTTTCTTTGTTTAGCTTTTTTCCTGACCATTATTCATAACAACTTGTAACCAACAGATAAAACAAAAGCAAACATACATAACCCAGTTTATAAAAATGTGAGCAGTTTTCTAGGCTATTACCTGATGATTGGGGTGCTGCTAATCTTATGGGAACTCAAGAAAATTTAGAATTATGGTCTAATCCTTACTGGCGTATTCTGTGAGGCTTGATTATTTCAGCCATAGTCTTGAAGCTGATCTGGGTATAGAACTCAGAGGAAACTACAACAAATGTACTCTGAAACATGGGATCATCTGGGTCATCTGTTTCCCTTGGAGATTTTTCAGGGGGTCTTCCTTGATCAAACCTTATTTTTCTTAGCCCAGAATGAATCCACAGCCTCTCACTTTCTGTGAAAGAAATGCAAAACCTCTTCTCCAAAGAAACATATCTTTTGACTTAAATTTTGAAGTCAAGGCATTTTCAAAATATAAAGGTTGGATTATTCCAGTAATATCAGTAATCAAATATCTTTTTGCAGCTGTTTCCTCTTTCTTCAGCAGTCAAACAATTCAAAGACAACATAAAGTATCCCGATTCTGTGTATATTTTCTGTCTTTACATGGAAGCTAAGTTGGGGTGGATAAGAGCTGGTAACATTAGTTTTTCTCCCTAACTCAGGTAACTAGGTTTGGGTTCTGAATTCTACTGTTGGAAGTCCAGTCCCAGCCCTGGCCTGGGCTAGTGGTTAAAAGCCTCAGAAAAAAAAAAGGTGTTTTCATAAATTCATGCCACAAAATGTTGGCTCCCAAATGAAGCATGAATAATAAAAACTCAGGGTTAGAAATTGGGGTTTAACCTGAAGATCTGAAAAGCAAACAGTGAGCCATTGGTAAACCTCTAACTCAATCTGAAAATCGTGATCCTACCTCCAGAAATCTCAGAATAAGACTGTGTTTTGAGTGTTGTTTCCTCCTGTTTTACTATCTTCTCTAGGACTAGGATTAGAGGTATGCACTACCACGATTAAAAGAAAGCAGTGTGGCTACTGGGATTAAGGGTGTGTATTACAATAAACTTGTCTGTAAGGCTGACCAGTATGATTGTTTTACTCAGATCTTCAAGAGTCTTTATTTATTAAGATAAAATTGAAATACCACTACACACACATGAGTATGTGTATGTCTCTGTGTGTGTCCCTGTGTGTGTGTAAAGATTCCTGATTTGTTTTCAGAGAATGGGACCAATGTGGTTGGTGGAACAATTTGGGAAGAAATAGGAATTCTGGCCTTCTTGGAGAAGATGTGTTAATCAGGTTGGACCTTGATTCAAAAGACTAATCTTATTCCCAAGTGTGCTCTCTGCCTCTTGTTTTTGAATCAAGAAATGAGCTTCCAGCTGGTTCTGTTGTCATGCCTTTGTTCCACTACAATGGACTTTAGGCCTTTCAAATTATAAACTCAATAAAATTCTTCATAAGTTTCCTTAGTCATAATGTTTTGTCACAGCAATAAAATACATACAAATAAAATTCTTAAAAATCTTTCTCGTAAAAAAAATCTTCCTCATAAAAAATCTTCCTCATATGCAATGTCTTTACAGTTGTTAGTGTCTCTTGAATTTGCATTCTCAATGTACATCTGAACTTTCAAATTGTATGTGTAGATTTTCCTTCTATTTGAACATTGACAGAAAGATTCCTCAAAGATAATAATCTAGGCAACCAGTAAAAAGACATACATGACTATTCCAATAATCAGAATAATCACTTATTTGAAAAACAAAAACCTTTCTAAGAATTTAGAGGGAAATATATTCCTTTTTCAAGCTAAAGTTAGATTTTAGTTAAGCTTTTATACTGGAAGGCAGAGTCAAAATTATCAGAAGTCAATGTGGTGACAACCAGGGCCGTTGGGGGCTCTCTCTTATGCCTTTGGGACAGGAATTCTTCTTACTTGTGGTAAAGCTCATGAGGGAAAATTAATGCAAGCCAGAAATTATCATTATGCTGAATGATCAGTGGGTCAGACAGGCAGGGATTAACCCCCATCTCTTGAAAGATCCAAAAATACCCATGATCTTTGGGCACACTTCACGAAGCTATGGACCCATTAGCCAAATCACAAGTGAGGTTAAGAAGAGGGTGTCTGGTGTATAAGACATAAGTTGTCTTCAACATCTACCAAAGGGTGATAGTTGGTCCCGACATCTCTTCCATTTTGGGGTTTTCCCATCTACAAAAATCAGCTTTATCTAGTATCTCATAAGAGCCATTGACCCCAAAGACTTCAAAGTAGGGGGGTAAGGGTGTAAGCAAAGCCAGCAGACCTCAGTGGCTTCAGCATGGGTAAGGTTTAAAGTCATAAAGGTCTCTATCAAATAAGTTGAGGCATCTAATCCCCCTATATCTCTATGCAGCTTGATGAAAGATAGATTAGGGTTAGATGATGAGAGGGTTGAGGTATGTAAAGTTGAGGTATATACAGGCATGTTTTTCATTTGAATTAGTTTAGAAGCAGGCCCCAGAATCCAAGGAAGGTCCTCAGGATGTGTCTCCATTTGAAGTATGAGTATAAGGCCCTTTTGGTATAGCCTTAATCCCCACATGTTCCCAGATAACCAGGATAGGTCCCTTTTCTTTCCTCAAGGGTCAGTCTCCCTTAGGTAGTAGTTATTTTTCTGTGCTTATACTTGAATTTAAGGGTTGTCCACCATAATCTCTTTCTTTCTTTATTGGTCATCTTGGTCTTTTCATTGTCCTTAGGGGATGAGAGAAATTTTAAGTTACAAGCTGGTAGCCAAATACGCATTTCCCCTGTTTGAGAAGACATATCCATATACTTGGTTCTCTGTCAACAAGGGATCTGGACCCATCCATTGTTTAGTGAAAGGATCCTTAAACCTAACCTTTAGGCAGAGCTTCATTGGCAGGGTACCCCAATGTTTCTGGAATCTATTTTGTTCATCTGATTTTTGAAGATTTAAAATATTGATGGTTAATAATGCTTTTTGTAGTTGTAGATGGGGGATACATCTCCCCCATTTTGATTTATAAGGACCTCTTTGAGATGTTGGTAATGCCTTTCAACAATCGCTTGACCCTGTGGGTTGTATGGGATCCTAGTGGTATGGAATATATTCCATCACTGGAAGAATTCCTTTAATGTTGTTGGTCTTGACATGTTGTGGTACTCCCAATGTAGCAAAACATTGTAAAAAAAAAAAGTGGCCTTTGGCATGGGTTGCCTTTTCCCCAAGTGGGCGGTAGCCTATCATGCTTTAGAGTACATGGCTATGATCATAAACATATATTTTAAATTACTAAACAAAGGGCAATGTGTTACATCTGTTTGCCAGATGATATTGGGTCCTAACCTTCTTTGGTTCACCCCCAGCCTTTGTAAAGTTGGAGAGGGGGTGGGAAACTGTTGGCAAGTCTTACATGTATGAACAATTCTCTTTAATTCTGTTGTGTGAATCTTGGGTGTATAGCTATTTGAGTCCTCTCTAGGTGACATGAGTTAAGCCATGCATTTGGTACCATTTTTTTATGGGTATGGAGGATACTATACAATTATTGTTTTCAAAAGGCTTAACTATTGGCCATCCCCTGTGGGAGAACAGCCCATTTGTATCTCTCATCAGGTCAAGAGGACTTAACTGTAGGAATGGAAAAAGAGAAACATTCACAATCCTCCTTGTGAAGAGGAATTGAGAAGATGCAGTCCTTTAGATCAATTACAGTGAAGTGAAACTGGTAGGAGATTGCTGGGACCCAAGGTAAGCCCCTTAAAGGGGTCCCTACTAGCTGCATATGGACATTGATTTCTCGTAGGTCCTGTAACATTCTCCAGGTCCCATTAGACTTATGTATTACAAACACAGGACTGTTCCAGGGGCTATTGAGGGCCTTATCTGTCCTTCTTTAAGCAGATATCTGATGATTTTATTGAACATCTTAAGTTTAAGTTCAGGTAATGGGCACTGCTCCACCCATACCAGCTTATCAGTGTAGAAGAAGTAGCGGGCTATGTCCTGCCACCCGGCTAGCTTTACACCTGAAATAATTACACGGAAACTGTATTCTTTTAAACACTGCCTGGCCCATTAGTTTCAACCTCTTATTGGCTAATTCTCACATCATGATTAACCCATTTCTAATAATCTGTGTAGCACCACGGGGTGGTGCTTCCAGGGAAGATTCTAACCTGTGTCCATCTTGGAGAGGAGAGCTATCACATCTGCCTGACTCGGTTTCTTTCTCCCAGCATTCTGTTTATTCCGCCTACCTAATTTTCTGTCCTATAAAAGGGCCAAGGAAGTTTCTTTATTAATTAACCAATGAAATAACAGATAGACAGATGACACTCCTACATCATATCAGGTGCCCACCTAATAGGAGGGACACTGGGAGCAGTGGCCTCTAGGGGGTGAATTCAGGTTTCGAGGGTCTGCCTGATGATAAGATATGACCTTGCTCAGTTTTATCATCATGAAATGCTAGGTGGTCAGTTGTAGTAACAGCATCCATTTGTCCTAAAAAATCTTGTCCCAGGAGGTTTGCAGACAACCCCAGGTGGATCAGAGGCCCGATCTTTCCTTTGTCTCTGTCTGGCCCCACCCAAGTATATATTTATTTCCCATTGGTAAGGGTGGAGCTCCCTCATTTTCCTATTCCGCTCCCCAATTTTATTCTTTCCAGGGACTTAGGGAAGTGGCTACTCCTTGTCACAGGCAATAACTACTTTCCTCTTTGTCTTTGCCTCTGTCTGCCTTATTCCTTGCCTCTGGGACTACTCTTCAGTAAATTGCATCCATCTTTTTTTTTTTATCTTCCCCCTTGTCTGTCTCCTTTTCTCCCACTTTTTTTGGTTAATTGGTTACTTTTGGATTCTTCAGCTCTCTCTTGATCTTTGATCTTTTCCTGTTCCTCACCTATCTCCTTCTCCCCTGCTCTAATAGCCAATTGGCTATTTTCAGATTCTTTTGACCTCTTCCCATCTCTGCCTTTTTTCTTACCCACCATTTAGGGAGGCAGATCAGCAGGTGAAAACATGCCTTAAGGGCTTTAGTAGTTGGATTGAATCCCAATGGGTGGAGATATATCAAAGTGTTTTTCCCTTACTCTGGCCAGAGTCTCTACCCAGTACCACATGTCCCATGAGAAAAGATTTCCTGTGAATACCAAGCTTTTCTCTCTCCTACAGGTCTCGTGGTACAGGCCCTGAGATAATTTGGCCCAACACATTTTAACATTCCTGTTCATTACCCAGAAAGTCAAGTCAGAATCTCACAAAGGTCAGGGACCCATAGGCAGAAGTTGATGCAGAGGCCATGAGGGAGTGCTGCTTATTGACTTTCTTCACATGACTTGCACAGCCTGTTTCTTATAGGACCCAGGAATACCAGGCCAGAAATGTCACCACCCACAATGGGCTAGGCCCGCCAACATTTATAACTAAATAATAAAATTCCTTGTAGTTGGATTTTTGGAGGAATTTTCTCAAATGAGGCTTTTTCCTCTTTGATAATTTTAGCTTGTGTCAGGTTGACACAAAACCAGCTATTACAGAAAGTGGCAAAAATATGTCTTGATTGGATTTTTGCATATCAAAAAGCAATGTACTTGTTGATTATTGTCTTTTAATATTCCCATTACTTTAAAAATGCTTAGATATTAGCAACTTAAAACAGAAACAGATGTGTTAATTCTAGCTCAGAATTCTACTGTATTGTCCTTCATGGCAGGGAAGATCTATTATCAAAGGCTTGGCACAGTTGTTTGCAGTGTATACATAGTGAATTAGCCTGAAATGATGACTATTTCTGCTCAGCTAGATTTCTTCTGTTTATTAAATCAGAACACTAACCTAAATAGTGAGTTCATTTATTAAGGTGGGTCTTTGCATCTTAACTAATGTAGTCAAAGTAATTCCTTTTGGACGTACCCATAGGCTTGATTCTGTTGATTCCTGATCTTGTCAATATCACAAGTCATCTCATTATCAAATGTACAATCAAACATATCACTTTCACAGCTTATCCTTCCATTTTTCTTCAATAATTCTGCTCATCTTATAATATAAAATGCATTCAGTCAAATTTCAACAGTCTCTGTAGTCTTTAATGGTTCCAACACAATTTATAAACATAAACATAGAGTCTCTACAGATACTCAAGCAACCTTGTAACTTTATACTCTCATACAAATAAAACAAAGTTATATAATTCCAACATGCAATAACCCAGAGCCAAGTAAAGATCAGAGAAAAGCAAAATTTTAAATCAAGGAGACAAACACCTAAGAATCTTTTAAATCTCTCTACTCCAGTGATTGCTTCTTTCACTATAGATCTTGATGAGAGTAATGAATATTAACCATTTCAAAGACTGAATCCAAAGACCTTCCTTGAATTATTCTCTTTTCACTGAAAAACAAATTAGCCCACTCCATTAAAAATTGTTATACAAGTTCTCAATATATGAGAATCTATAAACTTTGTCAAAATAGTGAAAAATGGTCTGTAGCTCCTCATGAAGTCATTTTTTCTGTCTTCTCGAGTCAGACTTCCAGGGTTCATATATATTTTGATATTCTAGTCTTTCAAATTCCAACAAGAATGCCCCACTAGGCCGGGCGGTGGTGGCACATGCCTTTAATCCCAGCACTCGGGAGGCAGAGGCAGGCAAGTTCAAGGCCAGCCTGGTCTACAAGAGCTAGTTCCAGGACAGAAACCAAAAAGCTGTGGAGAAACCCTGTCTGGAAAATTAAAAAAAAAAAAGAATGGCCCACTATCCCTCTGTTGGCAAGGATTAAGGGCTTTGTATTACTTACATTTCTAATCCCTTTGTTTCAAAAGCTAGAGCCTTGTGATCAGATTTATGGGAGTTAGGACACCACTACAATTTGATGGCCTCAGAGTTAGGCTTTGACTATTTTTTATTAGCTATTTTTTTGTGGTTGAAACAAAAGATTTGAGCAAAGTGGCTATATGAAAGAACAGGTATTTTAGTTCAAAGGTTAAGAATAAAGTACGTGAATACTGAGGGGACTTAAGAGAGACCAAGAGCTTACTACAAACAACACTGAGGGGATTGAGAGAGAGCACCAAGAGAACAACCAGGAGAGAAGACCAAGAGAACAGGCATATAGAGACCTCAGAGGCTTTCTGAGATGAAGACGAACACTTAAAAGAAATCCCACACTAGCTCAGAATTGAGAAAAATATATAGTTATTTATTTAGGAGTAGACTCACAAATTAGAATCCTCTTCTGAAATAGAGAACAGAAACTAAATCCACAGCTGGAAAAGAGGCTGGATACATGCTTTACATTGTCATAAATAGTAAAAGAGGTCATGCCCCAGTTGGCAGATAACTACTAGCTGTAGGATTTTATTATGCAATACTTATATTGTTATGGTGGTACTTCAATTTATTGGTTATTGGGACTCAGTTTTTTTATTCATATTCTATGGTTACCAAAAATATGGAAGTTTTAGGAATGATTGAGTTTTTACAAACTAATAATGAACAGCTACTTGACATTATTAATACCATAATACCATTGAGATTCAAAAGTTACCTGGAAAAATTAATACTATTCTAGATGATGCCATAAACATGGAGGGTAAGTCAAAAATTTTAATAGGAAATAAGAAGCTTATATTCTGGCAGACTTCTATAAATTATCAAAGACCAAAGCTAACAGTGCATACAAATGGCATTGTAATTGGTGGTATGATATTCATAAGTGAGGATGTGAGTATCATTACTCCAGAATCTTGTCATCCAAATTGGTCTCTTCAACTAGGAACTAGAACCATATCTCAAGTTAAACAAAGCAATAGATGGGTTGACTGCATTGGGCCATAAGGTCAAAGAGGGAAACTGAGGCCAAATGTGGCTAATATTGCAGTAGATTTATGGGGTTATGACTTGCTGCAATAATGGAATACCCAGATTAGCATTTCTTCATTCCCTATAATCATAATTCTGGGAAGGATATTATAAGGTACAATACACAAAGATCACCACCCATTCAGGCTGTGCAAGAACATAAAGCAGCTAGCAAACCTTTAGAGGTACCAACAGCCCTACCTTTAAAATGGTTAACTGAGAAACCAATATGGGTTAAGCAGTGGCCTTTAGCTGAAGAAAAATTGCAGGCATTGGAACAGCTGGTGCAAGAGCAACTAGATGCTCACCATATTGAAGAATCAACCAGTACTTCAAATTCTTCTGTATTTGTTGTAAAAAGAAAGAAATTTGGTAAATGGAGAATTGTGACAAATCTAAGAGTTGTCAATCAGGTAATTCAACCTATTTGCCCTCTACAATATGGAATTCCTCTCCCTTCTCTATTAGGAATAGGGTGGTCTCTTATTGATTTGAAAGATTGTTTCCTCACTTTACCTTTACAAGGATAGAAAAAAAAATTTGCTTTCACAGTGCATACTTATGTAATTCTCAGCCTTCTAGAACATAATAATGGACTGTCCTTCCACAAGGAATACTCAATAGTGTCACTCTGTGTCAATATTTTGTAAGTCAGCCATTGGAAATAACACATAAGCAATTTCCTAAATCTATAATTTACCATTACATGGATGACATTTTGCTATCTGATTCAAACATAGATGCTTTAGGGAGAAAGATACTTTAGGGAAGAAGTAGAAGAAAATGACTTTAAGCACCACATTATAAAAATGATGGAGACCTTTATAAAGGAAATGAAAAACTCCCTTAAAGAAATGGAAGAGAAGACAAACAAAAAGTTAAAAGAAATTAGTAAATCCTTTAAAGAAACCCAAGAAAACCAAGAAAAAAAAAATCAAACAGGTGAAGTAAACAGCCCCAAACACAAAGACTGAAACAGAGCTAATAAAGAAAACACAAACTGAGAAAATTCTTTATCTATTCTTCCATTGAGGGGCACCTAGTTTTTTTCCACATTCTGGCTATTACAAATAATGCTGCTAGGAAAATAGTTCAACAAATTCTTTTGTAGTATGATTGGGCAACTCTTGGGTAAATTCCCAAGAGTGGTATTGCTGGATCCTCAGGTAGGTTGACTTCCAGTTTCCTGAGAAACCATAACACTGATTTCCAAAGTGGTTGCACAAGTTTGCATTCTCACCATCAATAGATGAATGTTCCCCTTACTCCACATCCTCTCCAACATAAGCTGTCATTTGTGTTTTTGATCTCAGCCATTCTGACAGGTGTCAGTTGGTATATCAGAGTTATTTTGATTTGCATTTCCTGGGTAGCTAAGGATATTGAACATTTCCTTAAGTATCTTTTGGTCATTTGAGATTCTTCTGTTGAGAAATCTGTTTAGTTCAAGACCCCATTTTTAATTTAGTTATTTAGAATTTTAATGTCTAATTTCTTGAGATCTTTATATATTTTGGAGATCAGTCCTTAGTCTGATGTGGCTTGGTGAAGATCTTTTCCCATTCAGTAGGTGGTCTTTTTGTATTATTGACTGTGTCCCTTGCTTTACAGAAGCTTCTAAATATCAGAAGCTCCCATTAATTTATTGTTGCTCTCAGTGTCTGTGCTACTGTGATTATATTTAGGAAGTGGTCTATGCATTGCAGACGACTTCTTATTTTTTCTTATATCAGGTTCAGTGTGGTCAGATTTATATTGAGGTCTTTAATCCATTTGGACTTGAGTTTGGTGCATGGCAATAGATATGGATCTCTTTTAATTCTTCTACATGTTGGCATCCAGTTATGCCAGCACTATTTGCTGAAGATACTTTCCCTTTTTCCATTGTATAATATTAACTTCTTTGTCAAAAATCAGGTGTTCATAGGTGTATTGGCTAATATCCGGGTCTTTGATCCAATTCCATTGGTCAACCTCTTTGTTTTATGCCAATATCAAACAGTTTTCATTACTTTAGCTCTGTATTAGAGCTTGATGTAAGGGATGGTGATACCTCTAGCAGTTCCTTTATTGTTTTGGCTATGCTGTTTTTTGTTGTTGTTGTTGTTGTTGTTGTTGTTCTTCTTCTTCTTCTTCTTCTTCTTCTTCTTCTTCTTCTTCTTCTTCTTCTTCTTCCATTGAAGTTGATTTGTCACAGTTGAAAGTCTGTGAAGAAGTGTGTTCAGATTTTGATGGGGATTACATTGAATCTCTTAATAGCTTTTGGTAGGACTTCCATTTTGACTATGTTGATCCTACCTATCCAAGAGCATGGGAGAGCTTTCCATTTTCTGGTATCCTCTTCACTTACTTTCTTCAAAGACTTAAAGTTCTTGTCAAATAGACCTTTCATTTCTTTGGTTAGTGTTACCCCAAGATATTTTATGTTATTCATGGCTATTGTGAAATGTGATATTTCTATGATTACCCTCTCAGCTATTTATCATTTGTGTATAGAAGGGCTACTGATTTCTTGAGTTGATCTTGTATCCTACCACATCACTGAAGGTATTTATCAGCTGTAGGAGTTCTCTGGTAGAGTTTTTGGGGTCACTTATGTAGACTATCATATCATCTTCAAATAACAAAAAGTTTGACTTCTTCCTTTCCAATTTGAATCCCCTTGATCTCCTTTTGTTGTCTCATTGCTATTGATAAATCTTCAAGAACTATGTTGAAGAGATCTGGAGAGAGTGGATAGCCTTGTCTTGTTCCTGATTTTAGTGGAATTACACTGAGTTTCTCTCCATTTAATCTGGTGTTGGAAGTCAGCTTTCTGTATATTGCTTTTATTATATTTAGTAGTGTTTTTGTATCTCTGATCTCTTCAAGACCTTTATCATGAAGGTGTGTTGGATTTTGTCAAATATTTTTTTCAGCATTAAATGAAATTATTACATGCTTTTTTCTTTCAGTTTATTTATATGAAGGATTACACTGATAAATTTTCATAGTTGAACCAGCCCTGCATCTCTGTTAAGAAACTTACTTTATCATGATGGATAATTTTTTGATGTGTTCTTGGATTCAGTTTGTCAATATTTTATTGAATATATTTGCATCCATGTTCATGAAACTGGTCTGTAATTCTCTTTATTGGTTGAGACTTTATTTGGTTTTGGTATCAGAATAACTGTGGCCTCATAAAACAAGACTGGCAATGTCTCTTCTGTTTCTATTATGAGGAGCACTTTGAGGATTATCGATATTAGCTCTTCTTGAAAGTTCTGGTAGAATTCTGCACTAAAACTATCTGGTTTTGGGCTTTTTTAGGTTATGAGGTTTTTGATGACATCTATTTCAGTGCAGTTTATAGATTGACTTAAATTGCTCACCTGATCTTGATTTAATTTTGGTATAGGTTATTTATCTAAAAAAATGTTAATTTTTTTTACATTTTCCAATTTTGTGGCATACAGGCTTTTGTAGCAAGACCTAATGATTCTCTCAATTTCCTCAGTGTCTATTGTTATTTCCCATTTTTTTATTTCTGATTTTGTTAATTTGGATATTCTCTCTCTGCTTTTTGATTAGTTTGGATAAGGGTTTGTCTATCTTGTTGATTTTCTCAGAGAACATACTCTTTGTTTCATTGTTTCTTTGTATTGTTGTTTTTGTTTCTATTTTGTCAATTTCAGCCCTCAATTTGATTATTTCTTGTCTTCTACTTCTCCTGGGTGAGTCTGCTTCTTTTGTTCTAGAACTTTCAGGTGTGCTATTAAGTCACTAATGTGAGCTTCCTTCATTTTTTTTATATGGGAAATTAGTGCTATGTCCCATAGGTTTGGATATGTTGTTCCTTCGTTTTGTTGAATTCAAGGAAGTCTTCAGAAAATTGGGGATGAGCTTACCTCAGAATCCAGCAATACCACTCTTGTACATATACCCAAAAGATGCTCAATCGTATTACAAAAACATTTGTTTGACCATGTTTATAGCAGCATTATTTGTAATAGCCAGAACCTGTAAACAACCTAGATGCCTCTCAACTGAAAAAAATGGATAAAGAAAATGTGGCACATTATACATTAGAGTACTACTCAGTGGTAAATAAAAAACAATGACATTGCATGCGAATGGATAGAAAACACTATCTTGAGTGAGGTAACCCAGACCCAAAAAGATGAATATAGTATGTACTCACTCATAAATAGATACTAGTTATAAACAAAGGACACTAAGCTTATAGTTCATGATCCCAGAAAGCTAAGTAATAAGGTGAACCCAAAGAAAAAAAATATAGAATCACCTGGAAATTGGAAATGAACAGGATTGAATGACAGGGTTGGGTCATGGGGTGGGGGCAAAAGGGAGGGTGGGAGGACAAGAGGAGAGGAGATGGGGATAATAGAGGAGATCTTGACAGAGTGGGATGGTCGAGATGGAGGAAGGACAAAGATGAGATCAAGGAGAGAGATGTCTTGATTGAGGGAGCCATTATAGGGTTAGTAGACTTGGATCTAGAGAAATTCCCAGAAATCCAAAAGGATGACCCCACCTAGGACACAGTGTAATAGAGAAAAGGGGGCCAATTCTTTACTTGCCCTGTAGTCAGACTGATGATTATCTTAAATATCACCAGAGCCTTCATCTATCAACTGATAGAGGCAGATTCAGAGACCCACATTGGAGCACTACACTGATCTCCCAAAGTCCAGTTGAAGAGTGGAAGGAATGAGAATATGAGCAAGGAGTTCAAGACCATGATGGGTTCACCCACTGAAACAGTTTTCCTGAACTAATGGGAACTCACCAACTCCAGCCAGACTGGAAAGGAACAAGCATAGGACCAAATTAGTTCATCTGAATGTGATTAACAGTTGCAGTTGCATAGCTGGGGCAGATTGAGAGACCACTGGCAGTGGCACCAAGATTTATCACTAATGCATGTTTGGGCTTTTTGAAAATCCTATTCTCTTTGGATGTTAACCTTGCTCAGCCTAGATATAGTAGGTTGGGCCTTGAACCTTCCCCAATGCAATGTGCCTTGCCCTCTCTGAGGATTAGATGGGGGTGAGGTGGGAGTGTATGTGAAGGGAATGGGAGGATGGGAGAGAGTGGAAATTTGGATAGCTATTTTTTTTAAAGATCTGGTAAAAAAAAATTCATGTGAGACTTAGATATAGTGAGATATGTCAAAGAAGACATAGGAGAAAATTTTTAAAAATAGAATAAATTACACTAGGTAGTAAGTTGCAAGAGTGCAAGAGCAGGATGGCGATTTAGCTGGTCACAGTACATATACAGTTAAAAGGCAGAGAAGAGTAAAAGAATAATGCTCATCTGAGGAGATCCATTTTATTCAGCACAGAACTCCATCCTAGAGAGCTGTGACCCCAGCTAAGATAGATTTCTCCATCTCAATTTCCTAAGTCAAGATAATCACTCACAGGTGTGCCCAGAAGCTAGTCTCTATGGTGATTTTAAGTCCTGTAGAGTTTATAGACACTAGAAATGGATAGGCAGAAAAATATGAAGTTGAAGTTCATTCTCAGCTACATTTCTTGGTGTGTTGCTTCTTGTGGCCTTTCCTCAAAAAAAAAAAAAAAAAGATGCAAAAGTACTTAAGGATTGGAAAAAAGTGAGCATGTATTATGTTCATTTCTCTGGGTCCTAGTTTGAGAAAATAATGCATTCTCAAATTAAAACAAATTTATGCTCATGACTCTTAGCCCAAAGCTTTTTTTTGCATGTAACTTATTCTTTGTTATAAAAACAGAAACTTGTCCAAATTAAAAACTGTGGGGAATATGGGAGTTGCAACTATAAATCTCATTGACCTAAATTAAGAAAAGACATTAATTTAATCTTAAAATTAAATATTAACAATCTTTACATTTATAAAAGAATTTGCTTAAAGTTTCTTCAAATAGTAAATCACTTGTTTATTTGTGGTTAATCATTGATTTAAACATAAGATATATTCTGTGATTTCTTTATACAATTGTCTCCAAAAATATTTTCTGCACACTTTTGCATCCATAATATTCAAAAGATTATAAACATCATTGACAATAAACTGATCAGTATAATATGATCACTGTTTTTTTTCTGTTTTGTATATGTAAGTAAGTGTTTGCCACTTGGTTAAACACTTAGCAGAATTTTGTTAATAAACACAAGGTAATTTTCAATGTAGAAATTATTTTAATATTTCAAAGAGAATTATTCAATTTATTGGTCTTTAAACATTTTATTAGAGGAATAAATTCTTTTTTTTACTTTTTATATTTATTTATTTATTTATTGAAAAGATTTCTGCCTCCTCCCTGCCTCCCATTTCCCTCCCCCTTTCCCCACTCCAAACCCCTCTCCCCACTCCACTACCCCTCCCCCTCTCCCCACTCCATTCCCCTCCCGCTCAAGTCTGAAGAGCAGTCCAGTTTCTCTGCCCTGTGGAAAGGCTAAGGTCCTTCCCCCTCCATCCAGGTCCAGGAAGGTGAGAATCCAAACAAGCTAGACTCCCACAAAGCCAGTTCATGCAGTAGGATCAGAACCTAGTGCCATTGTCCTTGGCTTCTCATCAGCCCTCATTGTCTGTCATGTTCAGAGAATCCGGTTTTATCCTATGCTTATTCTGTCCCAGTCCAGCTGGCCTTGGTGAGCTCCCAATAGATCAGCCCCACTGTCTCAGTGGGTGGGTGCACCCCTCGTGGTCCTGACTTCCTTGCTCATGTTCTGCCTCCTTCTGTTCCTCATTTGGACCTTGGGAGCTCAGTCCGGTGCTCCAATGTGGGTCTCTGTCTCTATCTCCATCTATCGACAGATGAAGGTTCTATGGTGATATGCAAGATATTCATCAGTATGGCTATAGGATAGGGTCATTTCGGGTTCCCTCTTCTCAGTTGCCCAAGGTACTTGCTGGGGATATCTCCCTGGACACCTGCGAGCCCCTCTAGAGTCAAGTCTCTTGCCAACCCTAAGATGGCTCCCTTAATTAGGATATATACTTCCCTGCTCCCATATCCACCTTTCCTTTATCCCAACCATCCCATTCTCCCAAGCTCCCCCCATCCCCCCTTCTCACTTTTCTCACCCTATTTCCCCTTACCCCTATCCCACTCCACCCCCAAGATCCCAGTTTTTGCCTGGCATTCTTGTCTACTTCCCATATCCAGGCGGATGATTATATGTTTTTCTTTGGGTTCAACTTCTTATTTAGCTTCTCAAGGATCACAAATTATAGGCTCAACGTCCTTTATTTATGGCTAGAAACCAATTATGAGTGAGTACATCCCATGTTCATCATTTTGGGTCTGGGTTATCTCGTAACACTCAGGATAGTGTTTTCTATTTTCATCCATTTGCATGCAAATTTCACTATGTTATTGTTTTTTACCATTGAGTAGTACTCTAATATGTATATATTCCACACTTTCTTCATCCATTCTTCCATTGAAGGGCATCTAGGTTGTTTCCAGGTTCTGGCTATTACAAATGATGCTGCTGTGAACATAGAGGAATAAATTCTATCTGGAGATTTTAGTAAACACAGGGTTCTTATCTCTCATGTATTATATGTGTTACACAGAAAGAAAACACTAAAATATTGCGAACTGAGCATATACTACTGCTGTGGATTCTTTTCATGTTAGTATAATGAGTTGAACAAGAAATTCAGAGAAATTATTAAGAAGTGCTTTGATAAATCAACAAGTAATTCATCCTAATTATGACTTAGATTCTTACAATTCAAGGAGGAAAATATGTACTAGTAAACTCACACCTATAAAATCTATGAGCTGCAAATTGTCTTCCTTCTTGTGTTAGCCAGGCCCTTTTATTGCCTTTAGATAATTATAATAAATACCCAAGGAATTATTACCTGCAGACTTTATGTTTTATGGCAAAATCAGTGCAATAGAAATACATAAATGAACCCAAGAGAATGTTGGTTACTGACAATTGCTGTAATTTTTTGTACATCTAACGAATTTTGCATAAAATACTAGGGACATAGTTCTTTCGCAGATGTGCTCCTTCTTGATGCTGTTATTTTATGAGCTTTTGAATACAGGTACACAGTATTCAAGATGCTCTGTTGAAAGAGAAGTCTGGCCGTATTGCTCACATTTTCTTGTAAGCTCTTTGTTAGCTATGCTTCTGGAACAACAATGAAGCCTCAGACCACACTGAAGGATAATTGAATTACTTGATTTTTGATACATTGCATGAATTAAGGAATAATATTCCATACTATGTTTATTGACTCAGTGAGAGCTATTAATGTCTTTAAAAGAAAACAGAATCAGCAAGGTAATAAAATATCATGGTTGACTTGTGTTTTGTGCTTCTGCATCCTCTAACTATCACAGCTCAGGGTCATTTCATTCATTCTTTTATTTATTCAATAAATAGCTTCTGAGTCCCTCTCAAGTATTAAACCTCTAACTTGACTCAGGATTATCAAAAATGATTGGATTGATACTGTAGCTTGACACTAGTAAGGAAAACAAAATTTAACATTGGATTATTTTTGTCTTGAATAGAGACCCCTCTCTCTTGTTTTTCTAGTTCTGAGCCATTGCCTTGCTTTCTAGTTTGGTATTTCCATTAGTTTGGAGTACCATTTTTATATGTTATCTTCTAAGGATCCCCAAGATGTTTGTGTGGGTAGGACTCATCTTCTAACACTTAAGTCTTTTATTCACTATCCCAAACTCCACACCAGTATAGCATCATTGCACATGTAAAATCTAAAATATATTGGCATATTCTTTTAACAAGTTGGTTTTTCTGTTTTTGGAGTATAGGATTAATTCTACCACTAAAATATGCAATGTTAAGTGTGGATCTGCTTTAAATACAGTTGTTTCCTGTAGGTTGACTGTTGTACTGCCTGTTGTATAATTTTCAGGCAACTACAACTTTGTTTATACCTTCATCAGAACTCACTTATTCTCAAAGATTCTCTCTGCACATGCCCATTTTTCCAAAATTAAAATCAAAGAGTGAAATTTATATTTAACTTTAAGAAATAAAGAAAGGAAATATGTTGTTAACATGCATATTTAAAACATTATATTCTGGAAGTTTTTTTATTAATTTGGTATGTTATTACCAATATTGAATATTGATTATATTACCATTTACATTAGCAGCTAACATTTAGAGAAAATTTCTAGACATTCTAAACTAGTATTTCTCAAAATTAAAACAAAGACCTCAGACAAAGAATAAATGCAAGATGAATAATGCATATCTACAAAATACTATGTCTGAATATTTGGTGAAATATTCTCATTTCATTTTTTAAAATAATGGTGTAGTTTTGAGAAATAAAAAAAGATAAAATCAAAGAGAAACACAATTTATTTAAATTACTACTTTAATTTTGTGTATATATTTGATTAAAATAGTCATGATAGTAAGCAATTTTGAAAAAAATGTAAAACCATTTGCATAGATTTTTTTGCATTTTTAATTGACAATGAGAGTTATTTTTAAAAAGACACTAAACTTATACATCTCAAAATAAGACTAGCTACAAGTACTGTTAGCCTTAGGGTACTTGATAGGTTATTTTCAGCATTTAGAAAGTAACCGCTCATGTAATCTAATTCTATGCCTCTGTTCAATGCATATCTTTGGAAGAGAGAACTTGATATCTGATCCACCTGTGCTTATTAAGCACATATATGGAGATAATGCCCAATAAATATTTTTGGAAATGATCTCTGGTTTTGATATATGGTTATGTGACTACATCTGTTTTCATTCACTCTACTATTTGTGCAATTTCTAAGTCCAATGAACTCATGTAGTCGGATACATCATTTACTAGAATGCTGTAGCATACTTTTAAGTAAATTTATTATAATACAACATAGCCTTGATGGTTCTTCCATAACCAAAATATAGCTGTAGAGAAGCAGATCTTTGGCTATTCAGATTGATGATATTGAAGTGGATTTACCTTTTACTCCCACAGATCCCTCATATGCACTATGACTATAACTTCACATATATTTGTGTGATATAATCTTAATAGTTTCCTCATTTTTATTTATCAATTTGATTATGAATGCCTTTTCATTATTATACCTTTTTAAGTTTTGCTATTACTAATTTTTATATATAACACTTGATTTCCATGGTCTATACATGTGATAATTAGAAATTATACATTTTTTTCTATTTAAATTTCTATTTTTTTGAGGCAGGATTTCTCTGTCCTTAAAGTAGCTATTGTAAAACAGATTGGCCTCAAACTCACAGAGATCCATCTGTCTCTGCCTCCTGAGTGCTGGAATTAAAAGTGTGTGCCACCACTGCCCAGCCTATTTAAATTCTTGACACAACAGATACATACTTTGAAAATAGTAGGAGTTTAATAAAAGTTTGAAAATGCTGTGTCTCGGCCGGGCGGTGGTGGCGCACGCCTTTAATCCCAGCACTCGGGAGGCAGAGGCAGGCGGATCTCTGTGAGTTCGAGACCAGCCTGGTCTACAAGAGCTAGTTCCAGGACAGGCTCCAAAGCCACAGAGAAACCCTGTCTCGAAAAACCAAAAAAAAAAAAAAAAAAAAAAAAAAAGAAAATGCTGTGTCTCACAGATTATAATTTACTGAGTGTAGGAGAATGTAAAGAATAAAATATTAATCATCTCATTCATAACACACACATTTACAAGTCAAAAAACAATTATGAAATAATTCAGAACTTTATGGCCATTGTTAATGTTTTTTAGCATTATTGGAGCAGAGGTCCTAGAGCCTTTTTGTATTTCTCTCATTTCTCTTCTCTGCCCCAAACATGTCAGAATCACTTTCTCTGACCAGAAACTTCAATATCAATATATTTGCTAAGTTAGTATTCACCTAACAGAAAAAATAAATTCGCATGCATGCTACTTCTGTGCCTACTATTCTCCAGGTGGTGCACCAAATTAATTTGTTTTCCTCCAAAGAAGAAATGTATTAAATGATTACCATTTCATGTCCTTGAGGAAAATGTTGGATCAAGTGTCCCAACCAGCCTCTCCCCTCACTCTGCTTCTGTTTTACAAAGCTCAGCTGCTGTCTTGCACCAGACACTCCAAAAGAGACTTGTGGTGGGCACTGACACCACTACAGTGAGACTGTTGCCAAGAAAAAAAAATAATAAATCCAACTTCATCAAGATGGTAAGGGCCTTCTTCAATTCTGACTCTAGCATCGTAGAGGACAAGCTGGGTGTAGACCTGGAGCCTGGGAAAAGCAAGGAATAGAATCAAATCTGGGTGCATGGTATTTTTTTGAATCATAAAACCCTAAAAACAGTTAGTTCATCATCTGCCACTATAGAGGCTTCTAGAATACCATTGAAGGGTACCAGGCACATCACAGCTGGGGTTCTCACCTGGCAAGAGACCTATCTGAGAGATAACTGACATTAATCTAGATAAATGGATAGTGCTTGCTTTTCAAAGACAGTGGCTGATTCACTATTGGTTGGTGCTAAAGAAGGTGCCAAGAAAAAATCCCAGAAGTACCAATGAAGCCATTAAAAAGGGATTTTATTTGTCCTGGCACTGATTTGCCTGTCTCAAATGTGAACACAGAATAAAATGAGATATCTTGGAAAGCTGAAACCTATGTCAGCAGAATCGGGCATTATAAAGTTAACATGCGTAAAAGCACTACTCATAAGCTCCCAAGTCCAGGAGTCAATGAAGCCATCCCTCCTATTGGCTATTTTATCATCCATGGAATTGAAACTCTACTAATTAAGCTTTTTACAGAATTATATTAGTAATGACACAGCTTTGATGACAATACACTATTTTATTCAATGATTTGGTAGCATGACTCTACATTCTATGAGATATTGTTTTGCTTGGGTATTTAAAATGTAGACATTGATTAATCTGATATTAATTGTTTTAATTAGCATTCTTTTTACTTTAAAGAAACACAATGACCACTGCAACTCTTATAAAAGAAAGCATTTGACTTGGGTTCTGCTTACAGTTTCAGAGGTTTAGACCATTGTCTTCATGGCAGTAGCATAGAAGCATACAGGCACACATGAACATGGAGAAGGTATTATTGGGACTGACTTGACTTTTATTTTCGGGGGAATTGTGGACTTTGGAATTTTGCGATAGAAAATCCATTGATAAAGATCTTTTCATGTAGGGATAAGCCATCCCCTTGGGGGCGGTCTGCCCTCAGGCGAATGTTTACTGATAAATTGGGCATGCAGATGCTGCACGCCCCTTCCTGCTTCTGGTACTCCGCTGGAACCTTGGTTTCGTGAGTCTGGTTTTGTCATTAAAATTGTTCAATACCTATTACTATTGGTCTTCATTAATCCAAACTGCCAAATTTGGCGCGCCAACGTGGGGCACATTTGCCCCTGCTGCTCGTTAGCCC
>NW_026067957.1:7305401-7324834 GCF_014885135.2 Alexandromys fortis | reverse complement strand
TCATAAGTGGATGCTAGCCATAAATAAAGGACATTGAGCTTATAATTCATGATCCTAGAGAAGATAAATAAGAAGGTGAACCCAAAGAAAAATATAGTTATCTTCCTGGATATTGGATGTGGACAAGATTTACCAGGCAGGGGTTGGGAGCACGGGGGTGGGGGTTGGTGAGGGTAAGGGGAGATGGGGAGAGAGAAGGGAGAAATGGAGGATGGGGAGCACTTGGGGGAATGGGATAGTTGGGATGGAGGAGAATTGGATGTGGGAGCAGGGAAGTAGATATCTTAATTATGGGAACCATTTTAGGGTTGATAATAGACTTGACTCTAGCGGGGTTCCCTGGTGTCCAAGGAGATGTCCCCAGCTTGTTCTTTGGGCCACAGAGGAGAGGGTACCTGAACTGGCCTTATCCTATAGCCACACTGACGAATATCTTGCATATCACCATAGAACCTTCATCTGGTGATGGATGGAAATAGAGACAGAGACCCACATTGAAGCACTGGATTGAACTCCCAAGGTCCAAATGAGGAGCAGAAGGAAGAACATGAGCAAGGAAGTCAGGACCGCGAAGGGTACACCTAGCCACTGAGACAGTGGGGCTGATCTAATGGGAGCTCACCAAGCCAGCTGGACTAGGACTGAAAAACTTGAGATCAAACCAGACTCTCTGAACATGCGGGTCAATGAGGGCTGACTGAGAAGCCAAGGACAATGGCACTTGGTTTTGATTCTACTGCATGGACTGGCTTTGTGGGATCCTAGGCTGTTTGGATGCTCACCTTCCTGGACCTGTTTGGAGGGGGTAGGATCTTGGACTTCCCATAGGGCAGGGAACCCTGACTGCTCATTGGACTAAAGAGGGAGGGGGAGGAAGAGTAAGGGGAGGGGAGAGAAGTGGGAGGAGAGGAGGAGGTGGAAATTTTTAATAAAAAAAATAAAATTAAAAAAAAATAAAGAAAATACCACCTGCACCACAATGTTTCTAAAAATTAGGGATCATGTACCGTTTTCAAAAATAAATATAAATTTTAGCATTGCTTTACTTTAGTGGCACGTGAATTAAAACTGCATTATAATGAAATTGCTGTTGAACATTCCCATTAATATCAAATGAATTCATTATGACCAGCACAGTTACAATGAATACTAAATGAATTAATAATAATGAACCATTTAAATTGTTGCCTAATTGTTTTATTTCATTTTTATGTATATTTTGGTCCTATTTTAACTGCTAGGTTAATAGACACTGACATTAAATATTTCATTTTCTTGCCTAGTAGTGGAAAATGTGCTCACACTGTTTTGGAACTTTCTTTCTCTTCCCCCTTTTTGTTTTACATTAATCTTTCTGTTGCCTCTTTCTTTAATAGTACTACAGACACTCAATTAACAAATGCAGACTTTAATTATAATAAGAAAAATCAAGAGAAAGGATATATTAGGCTAAAGACACTGCGACTACACTGTCCCATGAGCCAAAGTACAGGACATAGTCAAATTTAGACTTTTAAATTGGCACTACTGATGTTATAAAAACACCGATAAAATTTATCTTCCTTTGCTTAATTGATCAGTCTCAGCAAAGTGAGACTAGTATTTGCATAAAAATCATGTGTACTTCAATAAAAAACAATCTAGTCAATCATTATTATTACAATATTTTAATTCTTGAATAATCATTTACTTGTGTTTTTCTTCATGGATGGTGTGGTACATGTGATGCAGTGTATGTCTATGGAATTGGCACTTACTTTTGTGTGCACACATATGGAACCCTAAGGTTGTTATTTATCCTTTCCACAAGTGCTTTCTATGTTGAAATTTGCGAAAGGCTCTCTCATTGAATATGGATTTCATAGATTCTGTAAGCCGGGCATTTGATGATATCTATGGATCTGCCTGTCCCCACTCACACCCCTGTATTTCCAGGTATGCACCGCCACATTATGTTCCCCATGTGTTCTGTGGATCCAAAGAGAGAGAGAGATTGTCAAGCTTGTATGGTGTGAGGACTTACTAACTAATCTAGGCCTTGGTTCTAACCATTCACTTTCAAATTCTTTAGAGAACTGTGGTACTGACATTTTAATATATCTGCCATAAAAGAGAGGGAAGGTTTATTTGCAGGTGTAGAATGACATGGTGGGACAATGTAACTCATATCATGGTGACCTCGAAGCAGAAAAAGACAGAAAGGGATCAGTTGCAGCTCATGCCTTTCAGAGACAGGCTCCAGTGACCTATTTTCTCCAGCAAGGTGTATACTATATAGTTACTACAATCTAATTATAGGCTATTCAAATTTTGACCCATAGATGGACTACACAGTTAATTTGACCAGAGCTCTGATGAACTGATCATTTCTGGAAATTCCCTTCAAATATATTTAATATAATTAGAGATGTGCTTATGTCCAATCAAACTGATAATGAACAGTAATTATCACATCTGTTAAATTCATTAAATATTGCCTTTAAATTTGAGGTTGAGTATATTTTTCACATAAAGTTGAACTTAGAGACACTTTTTCCATACAAATCATTCAGTCTTTCTTCCCACCATCCAATATTTAGGTCATTTTGCATTTTGTAGAAATTCTTTCCATATTGTCATCTTCTACAAAAAAATGATGGTCATAGATTATATTTATCTTCAAGTTAAGTTTCAATGAAATGCACATGAACATTTTCTAAACGAGTCAATAAAAACTGGAAAATGTGCCTAAGGATCTAGATTCCTGTGTTCTCCAGATGAACAGAAATCTGCTTTAACATGTTTTCTATGATTGTACAAAACAGTGATGATGCAAAATGGAATCAAAACAGCAACTGTAGCATAGCATTAGCCTTTTATCTCCTCACATTCCTTTAGTTATCAGATCAGATAGAGAATATACATAGTGCTCATACACATTTAGATCATAGCCCTAGAAGATAGGTCCCTGTGTGCTTCAAATCCATAGACTCTAGAAGTCATGGGTTCAAAATATTAAAAATATATTTAAGTACTTGTGAAGTTAGTATCTGTCTGCATCATGATTCTCTAACAAGTGAAGTAAAACACCTAGATGAGTTCTTAATACTTGTTATAGATGATACTTAAGAGAAGATTTTGATTATGTGGGAAGTATATACAACTTGCAAATAAATACAAACCCATTTTACCTAAGAAACTTGAGTATCTGAGGGTTATGTTTTCTGCAAGGGCCTTAGGAATTGACTCCTCTTCAGATATTGGGGAATAGCTGTGGGTAGATATTTATTTCCCCATGTCTCCTCCTATGTTCCCATGTTTGAGTTTCCCTTAGAAAGGTTCTTCCCATGTATCCATGAGAACAGAAAAATGACCAATATCTAATCAGGAAAATGACTGAGTCACAGAGGCTGTCAAATAACTATATTTGAGTTTACAAACTATAAAAAATGAGGAATAAGCAGGAAATTGTATATAAAGATTTGAGAGGGATTTTTGTAGAAGGCCATATATACATTCTAAAGGCTGGGATGGAGCTGTAGATAGTGTGGTGGAAAGGAAAGCATTTTCGGGCTGGACTCGGGTGAAGGATACTGGTAGAGAATAGAAAGGTATCTCAATTGAGCATATTTAAGGAAACTGACTGTGTTCAAGTAAACTAAACTATCATTTCCATTAAATATTGTATGTTCCAGAAGCCTGCTGTAGTTTTTCAATCACTTTTTAAAAACTTTTCTTACAAAAGAGTTCTCTCTTTTGTACACTTATTTTAAAATGTCAAAAACACACCATACATCTAAGAAACAATGAATTCCAAGGTTAGTTTTTTAAATTTTTTGTTTGTTTGATTATTGTCTGTTAGTTGAAGGGTCAAACATGTCATAGCATAAATGTGTCAGTTACAGAACAGTTTAAGGGAACTAACTCTCTCCTACCACGTGGGGCCCAGAGTTCAAACACTATTTATCAGCCTCCAAAGCAAGGACCTCTTGTAGGTGAGATATCTTTCTAGACCAGAGATGATGGACTTCAAGTATCTTCTAGATTTGAAAATGAATACTTAAATGTCAAATATCTGAAATTATTTATTGTATAAATGACTTAAATTACAAATTGTTAAGAAATAATTCCCAATTTCGTCATTGCAATGACGATTTACTAAAAATGTGTATTGAGATACACTCTGCTTCATTGAGTGTTTGCTATTTCTTGAAATTTGAATATGTGTTTTCTTCACAGTTGTGATTTAGAACTTTCCCTTCTCACCTCTCAAAGGTGTTAGGTGGATTGGTGGCAGGGTTCTCTAATCTCACCTACTAAGGAAGCTGGGGCAGGAGCACCACACGTTGTGCGCCTATTTAAGCTAGAGGATTCCTTAAAAGTCAGCTTCATCAACTGAGACAATTTGTCTCAAATTCAAAAGCACGAGAGGTATAGTTCAATGTTGGGATGCTAGCATAAGAAAGGTCCTGGCTCAATCTACAAGGTGAAAGGAATAAGAAACAGCCTTTAAGGAAATATAGGACTTTTATGAGCCTGAGACTCACAGAGAATTGATGACTATGCAGTTCTGTGGTTAGGCCTAACGAATGACAGTGACAAACCTCTTCTCACTTTACACATTTTGGAGGGATAAGCCTATCACATTGACTAAAATGGTTATCATTTTCATATTTATTTTGATAAAAATCTACCTAAAGCATGGGAAGATGGCCCCAGGCCAGGACTATTGTCTCCTTCTATTGCTTCCTCCACAGAATGTCCGTTGTTCTCTTGTATTCCCCTGAAGCATTTTCTTTTTGGATGACTTAATCATTTTTAACATTCTTTTTAAAAATACTTTCCCAACCTGTCTTTTTCTTAATGTAAATGGAGGTAGAGAACTTTAAAAAAAAAATCTCTTTCTTGAAAGGGATGGCTGATGAATCCCTGACTATTCTGTCTCAGAACTTCTCATCATGGAGGTTATGACAATGTTGGCACCATCTGGGCCTCAATTTTCCTTTCTTCTGATTTTTCTCTTTCTTTTCTCTCTCTCACTTTTTTTTTTGAGCTGAGGTGCCAGCCACACCAGCCTGTGCTCCTGCTTTCTGCCAAAAAGATAAAAAGAAAAAAGAGAGAAAGAGAGAAATGCCTTGAATACTAAAATAAAAATTTTCAGTGTTTCTGCTGTAAGTAGTGTACATTTCCACTGGGTTTTCTTTATGAATCTGTTTTTATCATCCTTTACAATAGGATATGCACAAGAAAACTTGTGGTTTATTAGCAGAAAACAGAGGGCTTGGCAGGCTCGAGAGCAGTACAATCCTACAGTTGGGGAGACTGGGCAAGAACCCAAGTTTGTCCACGCCTAAGAACAACACTGTCTGCTAAAATTACAGTTTTCCCTTTTCACAAACCTCAAAGTTGTGAAACTTTACTAACTTTAAGAAAAGAACAGTTGGCCATACAAAAGATACACTTCCAAATCCATGAAGCAACTTATTTATACTTGCAAATGAACTGCTTGGAGTGAGTCTTAAAATGTATTTGTTCCAATTATTCGGCTAAGGTAACAAGCAGAAAGGAATCATTCTATGTTCCTAGGATAAAGAAACTCCAAATGTTTGTTCCAAAGAAAGAATTTGACCAATACTTTTAAGTGGATGCATAAAAATGGATGCTGTAGAAATGATACCCATAATTTAAATAGCCAAACATTTTATTCATTCTTTATATGCTCAGGATGATATAATAAAATTAAATAAAAAGGAAGTTCTTTTAAAACTTTGATTTTCCAAAATTCTATGATTTTTTTACAAAGACAAAACTGCTAATTAAACTTTCTCATGTCTCATCAAGTCATATATATATATATATATATATATATATATGTGTGTGTGTGTGTGTGTGTGTGTGTGTGTGTGTGTGTGTGTGTGTGTGATTTAATTAAAGAATGAAACAGGGCAAGGTAATCTGATACTTCCTCCATAAATTGAATTTACATTGTAGCAAGTTTGTAGCACCCTTGAGTCAGCTATAAAATGCTTTTGTTAGTGTTCAGTCAGGTGATAAAGACTGGCTTTTGGAGCAGGGTAAAATTCAATAGCTGGTGAAAGTTGTGATGGGAAGAAGGACGCTAGGAAGTCTACATGTAGTAGATAGAAAACACAAGTATTATTTTCAGGTTGGCAAGAGAGAGAGAGAAACTCTTGGCTAGATGGCTCAAGCACAACAGCAAAGTCCTTGTTGAAACTGAAATGGTAATCCTAGGAGAGGCACCCCTTGCCAGTGCTACTCAGTGCTGATGGAGTATTGGATCCTTGGCCAGCCAGAAAAGCAGTATCCATCATATATTAGGTACAGTAGAGAACAGGGAACAGGTCAGCATCTATTTGGAGCATGGCAATCCCAACTTAAGGTTCTGATGCTTCATCATGATAACTGAGGTACTCACTGGAAAAGGACTCTTTAACTGATGTTTCTACTGAGTTAACACATACTAGAGTTAAAGGTTATCCTAGCTTTTGATACAAGCTGCAAGGTGTTTTCTTTTATCATCATCATCATCATTACTATTATTGTTGTTATTATTGACCAGGCTGGCCTCAGACTCACAGAGATCTGCCTGTCTCTGCCTCCTGAGTGCTGGGATTATAGGTGTGTGTCTACAACACCTGGTCTTATTTTTTAATCAACACAAAATGACACTGCTGCTTTGATAACAAACAAATCCCTATTATGAATAATTCAGAGACTGACTCCAGAATTTGTTTTGATGGAGATTTACAATGTGTTATTAGAATTGTTGTTCAGAAAACTCCATTCACATGAGTCATGTTATTTTTTTCCATTGTAGAATTATAAAGCTCTACTAATTTCTTTAATTATTTTAAATTACTATTAAAAATTATTTTACTTGTCCAGTTCTCATTTTGCTGCATCAATTTTCTTTGCAAACCAAGAATATCTTATTATACAGAATAATCTTCAAAATTCTTATACAGGAACATTTATTTAAAATATTGCTCTAGTTGTAATCTGAATAAAGACTTTTAAAATAATATTTTAAAAATTATATTGGTATAATGCCATAGGGTATATTATCATACTCAACTCTCTGGAACTAAGGATCTTATCCTATGAAATAACCCACTTATTTTATATAACACACTTTATTACAACTGAATAATTTATTTAATGAACACATATTGAATGAATATTGATACAAAAATTCCCTATGAGACAATGAAAATAATATTTGTAAATAGTGAATATTAATCAATACCAAATTTCAATATATACATTACATATGCAGAAATATAAATGCATTGACAATGTTTATAAATAGATACTACATCTTAGAAAGCAGAGATTTTCCATCCAGGAAGCTGCTTCCAAATTACCACACAAAGAAATATTAATTGTAAATGCTTGGCCAATACCTTAGGCTTATTAGTAACTATCTCCTATATTTTAAGTTAAGCCATATTCCTTATTTGCACTCTGCTCCATGGTGGTACCTTTATTAGGATGGGACATTTCATCTCTTGCTCTCTCCACATCTGGCAGGTGATTTCTCTGACTCCACATTAACTTATCCCATCATTCTCAGTTTTACTTTTCAACCTTACTTTATCCTTTTCATTTATTTTCCAGTCAGCTGGTTTAGTACACCAATCATAGTCACACTTATTCACATACTATACAGAAAGATTATTCCACAGCATCTCTCCCTTTTTGTCTAACTAAGAAGGTAGGTTTTAGCCTTAACATAATAAAACTGTTACCAAGCAAGAATTACACTAACAATATTGCATTCATTTGTATTTGTCAAAATTAGAGAAAATACTCTATCTTACCTTTCTATCTTATCTTGGTGAGTTTCAAATTTTATACCTAATTACCTTACATAAGTAACTTGTAACAACTTGTAGGCAACTGGTCTTATGTGATAATAAATATCCATAACCAATACTTTGGGAACATGGTCATAGTTTTCTTAGACTACTTCTGTTGATTGGGGATATTGGTAATTTTTGGTGGACCCGGAAATAATTTACAATTATGCCTAAGTCCTAACTAGAGAATATTGTAAAGCTAAATCATCTCAATCAGAAGCTTTGAAGCTGTTCTGCATGTAGAATTTTTATTTTTTATGTAATGTGGTGTTTTCTGGGGTATTTCTTGATCAAACTTGATTTTTTTAACTCAAAATGAATCCATAGTCTCTCATTTCCTGTGGAAATAAAAAAATAAAAACATAACCTCTTCCACAAAGCAATTTAAATTTTGAAGTCAAAATATTTTCAAAATATGTAGCTTGGTTTAGTCTAGAAATCCTCACAATCAAGTGTGTCTTAGGAGCCGAAAATTTAAAGATAACAAAAGGACAGATAGTATCTAGGCTCTCTGTATTTTCCATCTTTACATGGCTTATATTTTTAAATACTCTTCCTTTTTTGAGAACTTTATTATTTTAAAACTATATTCTTAATCTAAAACTGTATATGTTCTTTTCCTTCTCTCTCCCAAGCCTATGCATATTTTTAAAATATAATATCACCCATTTGGAGGCTCTTTTAGTCCAATTCTGCCATTTCTGTGTATCTGTAACCTTTTCTGTCTGCATGAGAAAATAAATCATTTTTTATATTTATTGAGCTTTACATTTTTTCTCTGGTCCCCTTTCTGCCTCTCCCTTCCCCCTTTCAACCCTCTCCCAAGGTCCCCATGCTCCCAATTTACTCAGGAAATCTTGTTATTTTCTACTTTCTAATTCCCATGTAGATTAGATCTATGTAAGTCTCTCTTAGTCTCCTCACTGTTGTCTGAATTCTCTGGGATTGTGGTTTGGAGGCTTGTTTTCGTTGCTTTATGAGTAAAAAACACCTATGAGTGAGTACATGTCATAATTCTCTTTCTGGGTCTGAGTTGCCTCACTCAAAATAATGTTATCTAGCTCCATCCATTTTCCTGCAAAATTCAAGTGTTATTTTTTTCTGCTGTGTAGTACTCCATTGTCTAAATGCACCACACTTTCCTTATCTATTCTTTGATTGAGGGGCATTTAGATTGTTTCCAGGTTCTGGCTATGACAAACAAAGCTGTTGTGAACATAGTTGAGCACATGTCCTTGTGGCACCATTGAGCATCCTTTGGATATATACCCCAAAGTGGTATTTCTGGGTCTTGAGGAAGGTTGTTTCCTAATTTTCTAAGAAATTGCCACACTGACATCCAAAGGGCTTATATCAGCTTGCTTTCCCACCAGCAATGCAATAGTGTTCCCTTTACCCCACAACATCTCCAGCATAAGTTGTCATCAGTGTTTTTTATCTTGGCCATTCTTATAGGTGTCAGATGGAATCTCAGAGTTGTTTGGATTTGCATTTCTCTGATTACTAAGGATGTTGAACATTTCCTTACGTGTCTTTCAGCCATTTTAAATTCCTCTGTTGAGAGCTCTCTGTTAAGTCTATACTCCGTTTTCTTATTGGATTATGTGTTCTTTTGGTGACCAATTTTTGAATTCTTTGTGTATTTTGGTGATCAGACCTTGTCTGATGTGGGGTTAGTGAAGACCTTTTCCCATTCTGTAGGCTGTCATTTTGTCTTGTTGATCATGTCTTTTGCTTTACAGAAGCTTTTCAGTTTAAGGAGGTTCCATTTATTAATTGTTTCTGTCACTGTCTGTGCTGCTGGGGTTATATTTAGGAAGTGGTCTCCAGTGCCAATGCATTTAAGTGTACTTCCCATTTTTTCTTCTGTAAGGTTCAGTGTGGGTGATTTTATGTTGAGGTGATAAAATAAAGCTTCTATGTAACTTAAATCATGGCATGTTGGCTGCTGGCTCCTCCTGCTCAGTTCTATGTGAATCCAGTGTCATAGTGAAGGCACGTTTACCACCAGATCTGGAAGACATGCTTACCATCCTAACTCTGACAAGTTTCTGGCTCCATGTTGCCACCAAGTAGCCTGCCACTAGATTTTCAGAAACACCATGCATATGTTTGATAGATGGGCCTTTTTTGTCACTAGCACCAGTCTATAAAGATATATATATATATATATATATATATATATATATATATATATGGTTTTTTAAGGTTAATTTTGATCATGTCCAATGAAAATGTAAAATCCCACCTGGGTGGTTCCTAGGCATTAATTCTGTTTGCAAATTTGTAACTGGGAAGGATACTTTTTAGAATTAGATTCCACTGGACATTTTTGTTGCTCCTCTGTATTTTAGGACCTAAAAGATGCAACCTACATAAGTATCAAAACTACTTATTAAATCAACTATCGAAGTCACAGAAGTGTTCACATTTCAAACATTGCTGAGTCTACTGAAGTAAGTTTGTAATGAGTCTTTTATTCTGAACAACCTTTAACAATCAGTCATCCAGATATTTTCCACACATTATTTGTTTGTTCCATTTTAAAATCTGTAATAAAAGAAAATCAGCTAACTTTTCTATTATAAGAAACTGTCTTCCTACAAACTACAGTTAACCATATAAACCAGCTTTATCAAATATATCCCTCACAAAGTAAAGAAGAAATTTATAGGAATTAAGGATTTAAAAGTAGTTATTCTTTATGCTATATTTTTGTCAGAAACAAACAAATACATTTGTTTCTTTGTCCCAATTTTTTACTTAGTTAAGCTCTAGTGAAGTGGCTTCTTGATATTCATAAATGTACAAGTGTTAGCTCACTTTCCAATTACATACAAGAAAAGTAATTCAATTAACACTAGAAGAATATTATGGATACATTCAATTTTTTTCATGGTATTTTATGTGTTAGGTGTATACATTAAGTATGAGGTGGTTCAGAGACTCAATGGTTTAATTATTAACATTAAAGCAGATATTATGTGAGTTCACCTCTCACAGCAATTTTACTATATAATAGAATCTACACATAACAGCATAATTGTTACATAAAGCTTCATTATTCTTAAGGTACTATTTGGATGTTTAATCACATCATGGTAGATTTAATAGATGTTTACTAAGATCCTGACTGTGTTCAGATTGCTAAGCCAAGGGACATACAAATGATGCAAATGAAGATTGTGATTCTGAGAAGGTCATGCTTGAACAATTCAAATTATTGAATTGAATATGCCTGTTTATATAGGACTGATGGTAATGCCCAGAGTCAGGAAGGCTTCTAAGGGAATTAAGAAGTCTCCTGTGAAAAGCCTAAGAGACTAAAAGTTGCAAGAGCTCTGTTTTACATTCCAAAAGAATGGAAGAATTGGTCTGGGGTAGTGTTAATTAATTTTAGCAGAGTGAGCTGAAGTTAGGTTGTAGGGAGTATCAACACACAATCCTGGGGTAGTTTCAGGATATATTTAACTGGTCTTTTGTCACTGTACTGCTTTCAACATAATGCCTTAGGTTTTCTATTACTGGTTTAAAACACCATGAACAAAAACAACATGGAGAAGAAAGTATTTATTTGGATTATATATAGCCCACTGAGGTAAGACAAGGCAGGAACTCAAAGCTTGCTCAAACCTGAAGAAGATGCTGATGCAGAGGCCTTGGAAGAGAGCTGCTTACTGGCTTGCTCCTAATTGTTCCTTCAGCCTAATTTCTAACAGAACCCAGCATAATATCCCTAGAAGGAAAAAAAAAAAAGTCTTTACAAACAAAATGAATATTGCTTTCCCCCACCCATCACTAATTAACAGGATTTCCTAGGGGCGTGTCCACATATAGCTAGATCTTCTGGAGGCATTTTCTCTCTTGAGATTCTTCCTCTCACTTGACTATAAAACTAGTCAGCATAGCCAGTATAGTGGCCGAGTCACTGGATCCCCAAGAACACCAGTAGAGAAGCAGATTCATCAAAATGCAAAGCAAGGTTTAATTATCTAAATCGAAATTCAGACCTTGTCTTCCACACCTACACAGCAGGAGCCAGAGGAGGTATCCCTCCCCTCCGTTCTTAGGCAGGGTTTATCATGGCAAAAAAAAAAAAAAAATCACAAATCTATTGTTATGGCCATAAGGGGTATGGGTGACTCTGGTTGGCTCCAGTCCAGGGGATTTTCTACTCTGCTGCTGTCAACATGGAGTATCTGGGCTCCAGTATTGGGAACTTCACACTCTGCTGGCAGCCACCTTCTTCAGCAGCTGGACTCCAGTCTAGGGAACTTTCCATTCTGGTGACAGCCACCTTAGGGCCTAATACAAAAATAGATTTGGCTTTGTCCCTTCATTCCCCCCTTTTCTTGTTGATCAACCCAATCATGGGTCTTTTACAGTTAGTTTATAGGTATCTTCTGTCCTGAGAGGGTCTATAGTTCTGAGAGTGCTGCACCATAAGTTGGATGGTCCTCAATCTTTTCTTTATAAATTGGACTAGCCTATTGAGTTATGTGGTCCAAAAGCCAGCAGTTTCAGCAAAATTACCAGAGGTCCTGTCAGAGTGGAGATGAGAGTAGGCAACAAGGGGAAACTATTAAACCAGGATTCAAACCATCCTTGGTTGGCTTCTCATTCTCTCTCTTTCTTTGTAAGTCCCTCCCACACCTTGGCCATGGTATCCCTTACAAGGCCTGAATGGTCTATATAGGACCAGAATTCTTCTCCCAGAGCTGCACATAATCCTTCCTGTTGTAAAAGGATTAAGTCCAGTCCCTTTCTGTTTTTTAAAACCATTTCAGCAGGTGAGGAGAAGGAGTCCTGCAAGTGGGAGACTGAGGTCTCTAGGCATTCTGGGCCAACATCTATAGCTTCTCTCAAAGCAGAGTTATGTTCACTTTGGGACAAAAGAGAGACAGTTCCTGTTCCCAACCCTGCGAGGCTCGTTCCTTGGAGGATACTCAGTGTAAGGGTGCTTACGGGCTCTTTTTATTCTAGTTAGACCTGCATTTTGCTCCATTCTCTCTAGGAAACCTTGGTAGTAATGATAAAGGAGCCGGGGTACCAGTCTGATGAGGAGACAGTATCCGTTGGTGTCCTTGAGAACTGTAGTATGTACACAAGGAGTTAACCCCGAGGAGCATGCCCACCAGGTATCATTGTGGGGCATTAGGTAATCTGCAGTGGTGTGAAAGGAAAACTTGAATTGCAAAGAAAAGCCTTGGCAGTGCTAACTTTACCTATGCAAAGCCTCTTTCCTTTTGCTTGTTCCAGGGTTAGAGAGTGCTGTGAATGCCAGCGACCTTCATCAGACTTAGTTGCTTCTTGAATAAGGCCCTGGACAGCGATTCCCTCATAATAAGGGGGAGCCACATCATAACAGAGCCAACAAGATTTAGTTAGGGTCAGCCATGAGGAGTTTAGATCCATATAAGTTTTAGGAGCTCCAGGAGGTGATGCTGTTCTAGCACCTAAGGCTTGGTAATACCTAAAGCATCTGGGGCCTGTGTTTTAGGTGGAAGTGTCCTTACAGCCAGTTGTTGGGGTACCAGTCTCTGTGGGTGTGGGAGTATGATTAAGGTCTAGTGCCTTATTGGGGACTATTATCGCTGGCTTTATTGACTCCATTTTAAGCCAAATTACAAGGGTAATAAAGACATGTTCTCCATATCTATAGTATATTACATTCCAACGTAGGCCTGATGATTATCATGTGTTCTGTTTTCCCTGATCATTGAAAGTAATTTTTATCTGGTCTAAGTCACCTGTCCTATAGGGTTTGCCAGGCTGAGGAATGGGGGAGGGGGGCACATACCAGACTGATCTTACATATTTAAAAGTGGCTAATTCTGGTCTACTTAGAGCCCATCTCCATTCCCCATCATTAGAGGTGACACAGTCCTGACTTTTGCAGAAAGAGGATTCCAGGCCTCCACACTGCTTCCTATTCCTGATATGATCTGGGCATACACAAAAACCATACTTCCTGGCTGCCACCTGGCCTGTTGCTCTATAGACATGGTTCACATCATGAAAGCAGAAATATAGGTCAGGCCACCAGGTGTTCAATGGGGCCACACTGGTAGTCTGGTACAAAGTTTCGTTATGACTCTCCATCCTCGATGACCCAAGTCAGTTTAAAGGGTACATGGGGTTGACTTCTTTAGCAGGAGCAGAGGAAACCAGCATTAATATCAACAGGATCAGTAAATACGCTTGAGTCAGACCCTTAGGGTGTTTGTGGGGTGTTTGGATGCCTCCCAGGTCTCATTGCAATGGTCCGCTTGTAGGGCGAAGGGATAGCTGGGTGGGCATGTGAATAGTGGATTTAAGAGGCAATTTTGTCTACCTTAAGAGTGGTTGGTATTGTCAGAACAACCATGTAGGGCTCCTTCCATCTCAGCTCCAGCGATTTTGAGTCATGCCTCCGGACAAAAGCCCAGTCTCCAGGCCTGATTCTGTGAGAGGTTGGAACAGAGGTGGCTTCATGAATGCCCTAAGCTTAGGCCATATGGTTTTATGAACTGATTGGAGCCACTGGATGGCATTGAACAAGTCCTGATCATTTAAGTCAGCAATCAGGTCAATTTGCAAACTAGGAATCATAGGGGGAGGATACCCATATATAATTTCAAAGGGAGTCAGGCCCATTTGATAGGGGGTATTTCTGACTCTAAAAAGGGCAAAGGGAAGGAGAGTTACTTAGCGCTAGTCTCCCAAGTTCAATTTAGTCAAGGTCTCTCTTAGGGTCCTGTTCATCCTTTCCACCTTCCCTGAGCTCTGGGGTCTACACGCACAAAGAAGTTTCCAATCAGTCCCCAGTTTCCTGCTAGTCCCTGTATTACTTGAGAGATGAGGGCAGGGTCATTGTCTGACCCTATCGTGGCTGGGAATCCATACCTAAGCAAGATTTCTTCAATCAGCTTCTGTGCCACCACGGTGGTTGTTTCGTACTTGGTGGGAAATGCTTCAGTCCATCCCGAAAATGTATGTATCCAAATTTTCCAGGTTTGATTTCAGTAAAATCTACTTTCCAGTATGTACCCGGTCGAGCTTCCCACTGATGGGCCCCTGGGTTGGACAGGGTGCTCACCGCATTTGTCAGCTGGCATGCCTGGCATAGTGTCATTATTTATTCAACAGTCTGCTTGCCATCTTGAATTTTGACCTGAGCCCTTTGCTATAGGTTCTGAATTCTACGTGTGTCCAGGTGTGAGGAGTGGTGCATTTTTTAATGTATCTCATATCCCAGCCTTTGGGGCAGGAGGACTCGCCAATGGACAGTTTTCCACCATTCCTCTATTCGCTGACCATGGGGAGAGTGTGTATCCAGGCTAGATCTTCAGGTGTGGACTTGGGGATCTGTGGCAGGCCCCTGGCTCCTGGGTCAGTTAAAATCACCCTAGCCCTTGGGACTGGAGCCCCTCTTTTGTGGTTTTATCTGCCAGGTTGTTTCCCAGTTGTATTGTTCCGGAGCCTTTTTGGTGTCCGGGGCAGTGCATTATTGACAACCTTGTGGGCCCTCATCATGCTTGTAGGAGATCCAGAATCTTCTGTTTGTTTTTAATAGTTTTTCCTTCTGCTGTTAGCAAGCCTCTCTCCTGGTAGACAGCTCTGTGGATATGGGCTGTGGTAAAGGCATATCTGCTGTCTGTGTAGATGTTTAGTTGTTGTTGTTGTTGTTTTTTCCTCTCCCCATCTGTAAGGCCTTTGTAAAGTCTACTAACTCCTCCTTTTGTGCAAGGATAAGAATGTCCTTCAGGTCTGGGCTGATGCTGCGGGCCTGAGTCAGTATCCTAGAACAATCATGTAGCGGGTCCTCTAAGTCTGGATCCGGTAGTAGGGTGGCTGGGTTTAAGGCAGTTGGAACATGGAAGGTTATCCAGGTGGGGGTAAGCAGTAGCTCCTGGTAGTGGGTCTTTCGGCATTGCTCAACCACCTATCTCGGGTGCTTCAGCACTCCTTCTAATGCATGGGGGTCGCAATACTCAAATTTTGGTCCAGAGTCATTTCGTCTGCATCTTTTTCCAATAGGGCCACTGATACAGAGGCATGGGGGCCACCCAGCTGCTACTGGGACAAGTGTTTTAAACAAATAGGCCCCATAGTTTGGTGAGCACTCCCTTTGCTATCCCTCTATTCTTGTCCACTGCAGGAGCTTCCAGGAGCTTCTGTTTAGAGCGCCCTTTGTCTCTCCTCTGTCCAAATAAAGTCCTGACCTCCTTTTGTGGCCTCATATAAGGGTTTGGCAGTCTCACCAAAGCCAGGGATCCATTGGCGGCAGAATCCCGCTGTTCTCAGAAATTATCTTACTTGTTTGGCCGATTTAGGGTTTGGGATCTTCAGCACAGTCTCTTTACGGGCCTCAGACAACCATCTCTGCCCTTTCTTAATAACATATCTTAACTAGGTCCGCTGTCGTTGACAGATCTGAGCCTTCTTTGCTGATGCTCGGTATCCTGTTTCTCTAAGGGTGTGCAACAGATACTCAGTCCCTCTCAGGCAACTTTCTCCATCCTCCACAGCAAGCTACAGGTCATCCACATATTGTAATAGACTCACCTCTGGGTTTTGGAGTGAATATTCACCCAGGTCTTCATGCAGTGCCTCATCAAAGATGGTGGGAGAGTTTTTGAAGCCCTGAGGCAGATGGGTCCAAGTCAGCTGATTCTGACTCCTGGGTTATGCCATTCGAAGGCAAAGTAGGCCTGGCTCTTAGGGGCTAATGGCAGGCTGAAGAATGCATCTTTGAGATCCAGTGCAGTGTACTTTTGCTGGTCAGGAGGCAAGGTACTCAACAGTGTATAAGGGTTAGGGACAGTAGGAGGTATGTCCATTACTCTTTTGTTGACTTCCCTCAAGTCCTTCACAGGGCAGTAGTCATTAGTATGAGAATTTTTAACTGACAACAGGGGTGTGTTCTGGGCATACTGGAAAGATTTTAGGACCCCAAGCCTTAATAGCCTCCATATGTTGGGGATGATGCTTCTCTTTGCTTCCGGTAGCATGGTATACTGGCGGACCTTAATGGGATCCACTCCTACTTTGATCTCAATGTAAACCTGAGAAGGGCCAGTTCCATGCCTCCTGCCTCTGCCCAAGTCAGAGGGAAGAATTGGAGACAGTTCTCTATATCAGGCTCTGGTGTTGTTGGTTCCTGGTAGAGTGTATTCCTCAGCCAAGTCACCCAAGGCTCAGGGAGGTGTTCTGAGCCCTGTCTCCCCCCAGTTACTGTCTTCTGCCCAGATTGCCAGAGGCACTCAGGGTTGGCAGCTCCCCTTCTTAGGAAAGTCTTTAACCCAATGCCCTTCTTCCTTACAGTAGGCAGATTGGTTTTGCCTACCTTGGGTTTGGGTCGCTTCTCCTTTCAGTGTTGTGAGACATTTTAAGTGGTCTGGCACCTGTGGCCATCAGGATTTCTTTCAGGTCTTGTCTATGTTGTGTTTTTGTTGTTCTAGGATCTGGCCAAGTTTCTTTCCTTTCTCACTCCTTTCTTTCCTCCTTCTGCTCCTCTGTCTCTCTCTTATTATAAACCTGGTGCTGCCATTAATTCTCTGATAATTTTTTCTTTTAGCCTTTCTAAAGATTATAATTTTTTCTAATGTTGGAAGCATCCTGATTTATGGAGGCAAACCTCACCATTTGGCTGGATTCATATGGAGTGTATTTTTGGAATTTCTCAAGTAGTCTTTCTAGGTAGGCAGCTGTACTCTTGTCCACCCCCTGCCTTATGTCATAAACTTTGGACATATTGGTAGGCTTACAAGCCTTTGGCTTGGAACCTGCCAATAGAGTCTGGTGATAGACTTGGAGCCTCTCTTTACCTTCTGCTGTGTTATAATCCCATTCAGATTTTGTGGCAGGAAAATAGGCACTAATGAGAGAAGGATCTGTTATTGAAATTTCCATAGGCCCCCGAATCAATTTCGGGGCTACCTCAAGTATCTGATTCTGCTCTTCAGTAGTAAACAATATTTTCAACAGTTGGTTGTCTGGTGGGTGAAGAGGACAGTTTACAACAGGTTAATCAGATCTTGGGGGTTTTCAGAAAAAGGAACATTTTGGGTATGCCAATTGTATAGATCGCTGGCTGCAAAGGGCCAATAGTGAAGGGCTGATTTCCATTCTCATCTGTCATCCCTGCTGGCCTGAGAGGCAGGGCAACGGAAGCTTCTAGCTGCGGTGCTGCCCCTACCACCCCTCGGTGGCTTCAAGGATAGTCTGAGCTGGACCTTGATTGGCCTGGGTTGGAATTCAGTCATTGGGGGAGGGACAGGAGCTATGTATGACAGAGTCTAGGGAGTAAGAGAAAGGGAAAAAATCAGACTCTTCAGCTCCCCCCACACACACCCTGGAAAATCAGTGCTTTGAGGTCTTCTTTTGGCTTCACTGTGAATACCTGTATAGGGGCAGAGGGCTGGGGTGGAGGGAGAAAGGGTTTAATTAAGGGCAGGGGCCCTGCAGCCCATCCATCATCTCTCTCCAAGTTACAGTGTAAGGGATCTGGTCCTGATCCCCTTTCATGGGTTTAAAAATCTGCTCCTCCACACAGTGTATGGTGTCTAGGTCAAAAGTTCCTTCTGGAGGCCAGCCCATGTTGAAAGAGCCATTCTGAGGAACAAAATTTACCCATTTTCCTTTCTTAATGTCTACAGTGTTCTTATGGGCCGTGTTTCTGACCTTCCACTAATGTACCAGCGTCAAATCTAAGGGAATTGAAGAAACACTCTCCATTTTCGGTTCATCAGCAGACAGTCAAACAAATGGCAGACACACAATTAAGACAAGGACTGTCACACAGACTACATTTAGACAGAGGATTCTAAATAGATGACCACACTCTACAGATGGTCCTAGAATGTAAGTCCCTGGTGAAGTGGGCTCAATGATTTTGAAAACCATACAAATGGGGAGGGAGATCTCTCAGAGTGTTTCCTTGTCCCCCAAATCAAAATTACTGATGAAAGTCCACTGACTTCCCAGGCGAGAGCCCAGGACATCTTCTGTTCCCTCCAGGTCTACCTTGAAAGAACCTGACAGAGAGTTCAACGTGGTCACTTCTGAAATAGAAGGTTACAAACAAACAAAAGACAGAGATAGCACTATAACTCAGTCCTCCAGCCAGCTTAAACCTACATGGTCTTGGGATCTTAGGGGTCTTTCAAGGATCCCAGATGAGCCCACAAATGTAGTGCCTGAGTCACAGGGACCCCAAGAACACCACTAGAGACATAGACTCATGGAAATTCAAAAGAAATGTTTAATTATCAAATCACGATTTGGACCTCTTCTTGAACAGGAGCCAGAGGAAGTACCCCTCTCCCTCCATTCTTAGGCAGGGTTTATAATGAGATACAGGTGACTCTGGTTGGCTCCAGTCCAGGGGATTTCCCGTTCTGCTGCTCTCAACCTTGAGAAGATGTGCTCCAGTCTTGGGAACATCTGGCTCTGCTGACAGCTACCTTAGGGTCTAGTACAAAAATAGAGTTCACTTTGTCTCTTCAGCAGTACCTCCTATTTGTCAGATTCTATGGGCAGTTTATACAAAAAAAAATATTTTGAGATTCATTAATACCTCTCTCTCTTTCT
>NW_026067957.1:7284532-7305216 GCF_014885135.2 Alexandromys fortis | reverse complement strand
ATGGTTGGAATATTAGGAATTTCCTTTGGATGGTCAATTCTTGAATGGTGCTCAGATAATCTCAGTTTGGGTCCTTCCTGAAACCAGGTATTGCTTCAGAGTAAACTACAAAGACTCAGGCCTCCATTAAGCTTATCATGGCTAGGCCCACCAATGGCAGGTGATAATGGTTGGAAGTTAAGAACTTCCTGTAACATGAGGGCCAGCTTATTGGGGTTTCTGTCCCGCCCCATACCCCACAGACAGAAAGTCCCAAAGAAAATCACACACAGGTCTACATAGGTTATAAACTGATTGGCCCATTAGCTCAGGCTTCTTATTAGCCCTTGTAACTTATATCAACCCATTATTCTCATCTGTGTTAGTCACATGGCTCGGTGCCTTTCTCAGCAGGGTAGATCACATCTTGCTTCTTTGGTGGTCTGGGTTGGACTACAGGAAGAGCTTCCTTCTTCCCAGAATTCTCCTTTTCTCATTGCCCTGCCTCTGTTTCCTGTCTGGTTGACCCACCTATACTTCCTTCCTGGCAAATCAGTGTTTATTTAAAACACGATTGACAGAATACAAACAATTATCTCACACCAATTTCCTTTGGGCAGTCTGCTCCTATTAAGCTTATCATGGCTTGTAAAAGCAAAAATAATCACAGATCCATTGTAATGGCAGAAGATTCTGCCCATGTCCTGTTTTGTCCATGGTCTGAAGAATGTCTTGGTAGCAGTTGAGGTGAAGGGCAATTTTTTCTCAATTGTTGGCATTGCCACTTTTGAAGCAAACTGCAGGTGGAGGTTTTTCTCTTTCCATCCATCTTCTTTGGAAGAAATAGGGTAGCATCTCTTTATCATGAAAAGGGTTTTAACAAACATTTTAAGTGCCATATTCTGAAGATCTCTGAGCATATGAGGATTGTTTGTTTATTAGATATATGTGAGTAGACAAACTTTGTTTTTATTTACTTTTTAAAGGTTGAACTCTGAAAACATATACAGGGGACTAGGTAAGGCTTATCCCTGTAATTAATTTTGTCAGTACTTAGTGTGAATATAGTTAAAGAACATAATCATTTATAGTAATGAGTGACTATTTACATGGGTTCCTTAGCAGTCTATAATAAGGCACTAGCTTCGATAAGACTTTACATTATATTTCTTTCAGGTTTAGCTTTGAAAATAATGATTTTCAATTTAAGATCTTCTAGTATCAATATAAACTGTTTAATCATTGATAACTGGCTCAGTTAAAGAAACAAAAATAGCATTTTTTATGGGTAAAATCCAAACCAGTTTTTACCAAACTTTTAAGACTGTCTCTTGAGAAGGCAAGGGAAGGTGATGGGGGAAGAATTCCAATATAAAATAGGAACAGGGGAGAGGGGCCTTTTGAGTTGTTGTGTGGTCTACTGGAAGGGATTGAAAGAGAACAGAGTCCAATACTGCCCTTGACAGGCCATGGGGGCTCTGTTTAAATGCCCAACTCTGGTATATAAAACCCTATGTGGGAATCAGGCACTGTATTATAGAATATATATCTTATTTATGAAAGACCTTGTTCATCAAACATATGTTGTCACTTATTTCTTTAGAAGCTTGGTGTTGAACAATTGGCAAAGACATAAGTACTTAGGTGTAAATCTCTAGATCTTAGTTATTTTAAATTTTTATCACCATATAGAATATATTTTAAAGTAGAGTTAAATCACACAAACAGTAAGATGTAACATATCAAACCATATTTTTTTATTATTATCCAAAAGTCCATACCAATCTAAAATATTTGAGACTTGTTGTTTTCTTAGTCTAGAAGGAGATATAATTAACAGAGCTCATTTGGACTAAGAAGTATACTCCTTAACCTTAGTAAAAGATGGCTGCCAGCTACATGGTTGCCCACATCATGACAAAATCTCCAGCCACAATGGAGAAGAGCCACATTGTTGCTTAAAACATTCAACTAATTTTAAAATCCTAACTCCCAAACTCCACATTCTGCCAATAAGAAACATCTTCAGGCCTGTCACATCAATAACCACTTCCTAGTCTTCCTTAGTGAGTGTCTTATTACTGTAAAGAGCCAGTATGATCAAAGTAATTCTTATAAAGGAAAACATTTAATTGGGGCTGGCTTACTGTTCTAAGTAATGAATCCATAGGCTGATATATTTGAATGTTTTGTCATTAGGGAGTTATACTACTTGACAGGTATTAGGAGGTGTGGCCTTGTTGTAGGGGTTGGACTTTGGGGTTTCAAATTCTCAAGATAGGCCAAGTTTTTCTCTTTTTCTGTTACCTGCTAATCTAGGTGTGTAACTCCCAGCTACCTCTCCAGCACCATGTCTGTCTGAATGACACCATGCTTCCCACTGTGAAAGTAATAGTCATTAATGGCCCCCATCACTGCCCATCTCTTCATAGGGTGACTGGGTGTTTCACAACCCAGGAGATATAATACGTTTCACCATAGCAGTGGGTGGTTTACTGTTGATATTTTATTGTCTGCCTCTATTGTGAAGTTTCCTTCAGGATTTAAAGTTTTACAAAATTTCAAAAGCACAGTATTTGTTTTTTGAGAAGGCTCTTTTGTCTACTTTTTTTCTCACATGTTCCTGTGTATTTTGGCACATCATGAATACTTTATGGAGTCAAATTATTTGTAGGAATAAATCATTTGGATCTGTTATCCATAAGCTATTTTCAATACATTCATTGTTCTTACTGTAGACATTATTTATTAAGGAACAGTGATACTACATGCCTTGTTTAAAAAAGACAGTCACCCTTGGATTCCTCACATGAATACTGTCTCCTCACATGACTCAGATGAGTTGCATGCCACATCACTCATAACAGGATCTACAGAACTGCCGCTACAGGAAACATGTGTATCATCCCATTCTACCATGTAAAAGGTATCATTTTTGGGTGACTCTTGGGCATACTCAGTTTCATGTCTTACCAAACACAGCAGGAGCCATTTAATGTTCTTACCTTTGGTTTAGTGACAAAGAGAAATGTATAATTTTTTTGGAGGGGGTAACATGTGAATTATGTCTGTTCACAGAATCAAAGAAAAGCACCATTTATTTCTATCTTGGTGACCAATGGGTTTATTTGGATGTCTTACAGGGACAAAGTTCCCTCAAGACATCTTTATTACAAATAGCCCAGCCCAACATGCATGATGTTTTGCCAAACATATATCACTGGAATCCCCAAAGAATTTGCAGGCAGCTCCATCATTAATGGGTATCTCCTCCATCCACCTCACCAGGAATTATTAACAGTTCACAGAGTTCTCATCATGTCACTTGACAGTTTCTTGTAACTATCAAAACCCCCCCCCTTTCTTTTCACAGGGGAAGGTTTCAGTTCAGAGAAAACAGCTACACAAGATGCATAATGGAATGATATTTAGCTATATAAGATGTAATAAAAAAAATCCTGCCATTAGTTATTGTGTGAAGGTAGATGAGGCAGATACAGGATGTCAGCTACTGCCTGATGTCAGTAACATGTGGCACCTTAAAGTGGTCTTAGAAGCAGAAAATAAAATAGTGGTTAGCAAAGTCAGAGGAGACTGGAAGGGAGACAGGGGTGTGAGGAAAGGTTGATCCATGGAAAAGAAGCTCTTTTAGAAAATATCAAAACGTCAGTTGTATGACGAGAAAGCAACAATGAAGACTGAAATTCAAAGACACAAAGGAAATATTTGAACACAATGTACATGTATTGAAACTGCTTTATGGTTTTGTATCATTTTAGGGCAAACAATTAAAACATAAGGCAAATAGAATATTAGACTATAAGATGCTCAAAAACTGCACCCCTTTGGGTTCCATAGCAGCAATCCTAGCAACTACAAGTTGGCTATTTCTTATTACATCTAAGTTATTAAAGGAGCTACTTTACTACTTCATCTGGATCTATTAATAAACATTTAAATTCATTGTTTAATTTTATTTCCTCATAATATAAAGATGCATACTAATGTTTATATCAATGTCAGAATTTTCTGTTACAAGATAAGCAGAATATAAAACATTTGATAGATTAAAAATACAAATATAGTAGAGAATAAAGCAAAGTACTATATATAAAAATTGTAATTTTTTATGATTCTAATGTAGCAGATGAACCATTTTAAGGAAACCCTTTTGTTGATTTCTAGCAGGGCTCTACTATCTGAAGGACATCTTTCGGCAAAAATTCAAGGTATGCAGATGTCCATTTAATTCAAGGAGAAAGACCGGTGTGTCTGATTGTTTTGGTTTATCATTTAAACCCTTCAGATCTGGGCTTTCCCTCTCTTACCTGAGACACTAGAGTATTACAGCAACTGTCTTAAAAATCAGTGACATGAAATCCTCTTTCAGAATTGTTTGTAAAAAGCTTAGTGCTGAGGCTTTCCAGGATACTTCTTTTCTGATGCTATATTTGGCAGTTGTTGTTTCCCAATAAAAAAAAAAAAATCATTCCACTTTGCACTACATATGGTTTTTAAAATTGTGTTTTGCATTTTAGATCTGTGACTTTTTGTGTGAAAAATTTCTAGCAGGATCTTTCTCATTGTAGTGCAGTTCGGCTTTGTAACTGAGATTCCTTTGAGAAACCATCATCCTTATCTGGATTACCAGGTTTACAGGACCAACCTAAGGCTCTGCATGTGGAGGCTGGATGTAAAAACATGAGCACAGTTGTTTCCGATTCCAGGATTTCCATATTCACCCAGGTGAGTGAAGGGTTCTGTACAGTAGGTACTGTGTGATAATTATGGAGATCTATGTAAAATACAACAGCTGGTCACCTCATCATGATAGTAAGATGAGAAACAGAATAAACGATTTCTTCAATTTCTTTCTAATTATGCCTTTCCACCTCAGATTGTAAATGAAAAGTGTAAGCTAGTCTTCACAGAGAATTTTCATAACTATTCTTGAATTACTTGCCTTTTACTTTAATTGTTATTTTTGTTAAGTGTATATTTAAAAAAAATAGAATTCAAAACCAGTTTGCAGAAAATACTTTTTGCTTTGAATATAAAAGATGTGCAAAAAAGGGTGTAGCTTTACCTTGTACAGAGTGATGGAAGAGCGCATTCTAGGTAGGAAAAGATCCCCACCCAGCCAATTTATCCCCCTCCAGTCCTTTGATTTCTAAAAGAATGTCCCTTGACTGTTTTTCATTGTCACTTTGCAAGAAAATCACTCTTTAGTAACTCTCTTCTTTTTATCATGGTCAGGTTGGCTGCATCTCCAAACACTAGTGACTGCTGCATGTTCTGACATACCCTGAAGTCATGCATTAGCACCTTCTCACACAGCAAAGGGTGTGAACAGATATCTTTTGGCAGCTGACAGCAGGGTGCATGTAGAAGGAGGGGGAAGGAAGTCGGAGGACAAGGGCACTGTGGTAGCCTAGTGGCTAGCAGGACAAGTGCACCAGCTGTGAATAACCCCCTTTCCCCTCCCACCTACCCAACAGATGTCTCTCTGTCATTGTCATGTCCTCAAGCTATTCCAGTAAATGATTTGTGCATTGCAACTGAGTCACCAATGTGTCAATTGAACCTCTTCACAGCTCAAAATTGTTGATGTGCTCACGGCAGCCCTGTAATTGTACTGCATGCATGTAAGAACAGGGATGGGGCTTGGGAGGGGCTGAGCGGGAGGAACTGAGGAAAAGGACTAGAAAGGGAAGCTAGAGTCAGAGAGGATAGTGAAATGTCAAGGTTACCTCACTTCGCCTCAGGAATTAAAAGGTATTGCACATTAAGGATGCCTCTATTTCGTCTTTTGGCTCTCTTAGTCTGATGCGGTTTCTTACTGCTCTGCTAGATGTACATATCACTTTGAAAGATTAAAAAATGAAGAATGCAGTGATCTGTATTGTATATATGCTTTATTCTGTGAAAAGAACGTTAATAAATATACTGGGAGCCTGTAAAGTTTGCCAATATAAATAATGTGACATTTCAAAGTCTGTCAGTAAATGTAATTGAATTTTTCAATGTAAAAATATAGTTTAGTTATAAATTCGAGTCAAGCTTGACATTAGTTGGGCATTTGAAGATATTAATTAGATACTGTTCACTTCTCCCTCATTTCTTTGCATTAAATGAATTATCAGGAAAGGGAAATTTGCAAGCATAAAATTTAGAGATTTTTTTTTCACAAAAACAAGCTGCCTAGTAATATTTAGTAGACGAATAAATGCTTTTCTTTTCTTAGAACCCTCGTCAGTGAGCTGTCTCAAACATGTCTTTCTCAATGTGAACACAATATGAAAAACTTAATCTGTTTTAATACTTTGTAATGATAATAAGCTACAGTGAGCAAGTAGCCTAGGGAAAAGACAGTGTAGACACCTTTAAACAGGAAGAGAATAGCAAGAAATTGTACATTTTCACACTGGGTTGGTGACAACAGTTCCTTTGACTTTTAACTTACTTTGGCTGTCACCATCCTGGCAAACAATTTGCATATCAATCAGACAGTCATATTTCTATCATGGCATTTACATTAAAATGTAGAATTTTACTTACATGATCTTTGCATGTAGTGAGCCTGTTCATTTGTAATTAAGATGCTCATTCATTTTACAGATGGTGGATTTAACTTGGAAGTGTTTAAAACCATTTAAATCTCAACACCATGTTTATTTTTCCTTGTATTGATATTGTTGCTAAACCAGTTCTTCACCTCTCTTTGCATGTTTTCTCTTATGCCGAGAGAATGTTTATGTGCATGGGTATATGTGTGTGTGTGTAACACATGCATGTGTGCATGGATGCATTGGTAATTGTGTCTGTATGTAATGTGTGTGCATTTGCATGTATGTGCATGTCCATGTGTGTTTGTGCATATATATATGTGTGTGCGTGTGTTTGTGTGTGTGTACATGTGTGTGTTTCCTACTGTTCAGTAGCTGAAGTGGGAATCCAGAAATAGATACCTGTATTTAATCTTTTATAAGATATGTTGATATTTTTATTTTGTGCTTGGTAAAATATTATAATGTATCCCATGTAAAAGAAATATAAGTAGACACTGACTTAAATTACATGTTTTTATATTTTTCTTTGTATTCTGTGTGTGGTACCTTGCATTACCTTAGATTCCCAAGAAATAGTATTTAAATCAAATTTGAACTTTTCAATAAAATTTTCTTAGTATTTAGAAGCTACATGCATTTTAGCCTAGAAAACTTCTCAATAATATTAACACACATGATTTTTTACTAGAAACAATTTGTAAGTATAACTGCTTTTGATTTTTAGTTAACATTGTCCATGTAGGGGAGAGATTGGTAGATAGTATCCTAGGTGGATTTCTACTGCTCTGATAAAGCCCATGACCCAAGTAACTTGGCCTTGAAAGTATTTATTTGACCTAGAGACCAGTCTTATCGACGAATTTTCTCATTTATGCTTGTCTCTCTGCTCAGGGAAATCTATGTCAAACTGGCACAAAACTAAGTTTGTAGCTAGGTATGCATTGGCCAGGTTGAAAATCACTGACACTTTCAGGAGTATGAAAATCACTGATGGTAGAGTCCACCTTCACTTTCAGGAGTGTGAAAAGGCAGCAACTGTAAAGCAAGGTGATTGTAAATGGGATGGGATCTGAGTCTGTCTCTGCCCCTGAGTGGAGATATGAGAATATATCTGTAAGTAATAAGAGCACCACACAGCCGATTGCTGTCTGGTAAAGAACAATGATTTCTCACTCTCATTGTATTTAATTTTTATTTTATACAGAAACCCTGGTCAACACATGGTTAGGATAACAATTTGTAGAGAAAGCTAGACTGTGGGAAAAGTATAAAGCTACCTAAAATGCAGACTGTCACAATATTCCTTTGGTCACTATCCATACTTACTCTTTGATAGTACTATACATTTTTTCAAAAATAATTCACCATTTTTTTTCTGAATTATGCTCTTGTGTCTTATCTGAATTCTTTCAAAAGAGATCCCAGAGTTTGTGGAGCTATAGGGAACCCAGAGTGAAATCCTGCTAATAAAAGTACAACACTGTGAGAGTTCAGTAGCTTAACTTTTTGATCAGAAATAAATAATATACAAACAAATAAATATCTGTAGGTCTTTAAGCATATAATAAAATATATATTACTAGCTATAATATAAATATTAGCTTGCCACTCTTTTTATACATGAATTATTAACAGTAATATCTGTAGGAAAAATGATAAAGTAATAAATCAAAGCTGAGACTTAGGAAATAAAATAAAAATAATGAAAGTAGAAATTTATCAAATCAGAACTATTTCATGTTTTTAAAAGAAAATCTTTTTCCCAGGACAGTCGCCTGACCAACTTGGCTGCCATCTGGAACCACATCCAGCACCTAGAGCAGGCTCATCACCTACTCCATATAAGAGCTGCTAGACAGTGAAGAGAAGCTGGTGTTGCAAAACCAGATTCGGGAGCATGTCATCACCACCGAGGATGTAAATCTGAAGCACGGCTGTAATCAAATATGGATGCAGCAGCTCACACCTACCACTGGATGGAGGAACTGCTCCAGGGAGCCTGAGAGACCAGCGCAGACCCTATGGAGCCCGCAGTATCCCTGGAACATCCAAAAAAAAAAAAAAAAAAAAAGTCAGTCCTATGGAAAGATGCTCTTAAAGAGTAGACTTGTGAAATTGGAAAGAAAGGTGGCAGAACATAGCCATGCGTGAAGGAGAATGACGAAACTCCGCATGTAAAGGAGGGTATGAGAATACAGCAACTGCAGACAAAGAAGATGGTGTTGCTGAACAGATACAGCCTTTGCAACTGTCAGGTATGCTGGAAGAACACAGGGCCAGGGAACTGCCCGGAACTGTAAGCACAATGATCATTCTTGGTGTCTCTCAGGGTTACTGGCATCAATACCAGGAAGAACTATGGCAGTCTGGGGTCTGGAGCTCTCTAGGATCCTATCCCCGGATGCTCTGCCTGGCTCTGGGACATGGTATATTATCTGAGACGAGAATCTTGGAGATGGTTTAGTATTTATGGCGCTTCAGCGATCAGAATTCAAAGCCAGACCAATGACTTGAGACAATGAGTATTCACAGGTAGAGGTTTTGGTGCAAAAAGATATACTGGGTGATGCGCTGCAGTTTCCAATGCCACTGCCACTAACGAATATCAATGGAGGAATGAGAAAGATGGAGGATTAGAGCGCTGCATATGAGGTAGAGAGAGGTGGAACTATGTCGTTTTCCCAGTCCCGGGTAATGGAGGAATGTTTGTGTCCAAGGCCTTGTTAGTGTCTGTGCTTCATGCTGTCATGGGAGGCATGTCTAGATCATGGTTCTGCTACAGCAGGGGCCCATGTTGAAGTCCATGGCAGCTTGTGTTACCACCAAAAGCCATATGGATGTCCCTGGGCTGTGAGGTTGCTGGGGGTCATATAAATGTAAGTAGCCTATGCCACCTGGGGCTCTGTTGCTGGCAACCATGTTGATGTCTGTGCCCTGTAATGCCACCGGAGAACATGCTGAAGTCCCTGACCTGTATTGCCACCGGAAGCCATACTGAAGTCTGTGATATGTGCTGACACCAGAGGGCAAGTGGGTGTCCCTGGTCAGATACTATGTGGAAGTCCCAGAGACATGATCCTGCTGACTGCAGAGGACAAGGATGCTTCTTCCTCAGTGATAGTGCTGACTGCGGACTCACAGTTGAGAGAGACATAGAAGACTTCTACGACACACCCCCCTCCCAAAGTAACAACCTAGGCAGGAAACTATCAAAAAAATCTTAAAAATTATGATAGGACTGCTAAAGTGTAGCTTTCCATAATAGCTGACTATTGGCAGGGGTGGGAGTGGGGAAGGACTCTCTTTTCTTTAAGGAACTGGCCACCAGGTGTTGGATAATGATCCAGTGACTGTATGGACTATTTTATTGTATTTTGGGGAGAAGCCACAAGGGGTAGGGGCTGGTCCTGGGACCACTGGGAAGTAAGGGCGAATGGGGTGCTTTATGTGAACTCCCAAATAATCAATACAAATATCATGCTAAAAACCAAAAGAATGTATCATTTTAATTTGAAACTGTTTACTGTAGCATTTTCTTTTCAAGACTAAAGAAAAGGAGTCAGGATATGCTATGTTGTGGAAGACAGAGTTGACACACTGATTCATCCAGAATCACTGAGCCAGACATTGCACCTACTTTCAAGTATTTTCATTTCCACCAAAGAAATGTAACTGTGGCCCTAGTCTGTAAAGACCTTGGATTTATGAGTTATTTCTTTGGAAGCCTTGCTAAACACAAAGTTCCAGATGATAAATAGATATGGTTGACTATTTCAATGTGTTGATTGATAATCTCAACCACTAGATCTCCCCATAGTACAGTACTTGTTACCTCCCTGAACATTTGTAGTCTATAATAAAATCCCTGTGAAACAGATAGATAGAAGTTTTCATATATAATGATGCTTCCCCTGAGACGTGGCACATTTGATTGGCTTATCCAATAATATGGAATTAGAACCTGATATTTGTGTTTTAACCCAAAATTATACATTTCCAATTACCCTTTTGAACTACTTTTAGTGTTTATAGTATCATATAAATTAACTTGTAGTAGTGGAGAAAAGAATTGTTTGCTCTTCAAAATATAAAATAAAGGTGGGAACTGTATGAAAACATGGAATTGCCTCCAAGTGAATGAGAACCAATTCTGGCCCACTTTTCTCTGTTAGATGTACCAACATTGTATTGAAACTCTGAAATCTAACTCTTCCTTAATCAGTGTGATTCAGAAAATAGTGCACCTGGGAATACATAGACATGTTTCTGAGGACAAAAATGAATTGATTCATCAAAAGTTCAGATCTAATTAATAACAGTTTTAGTTTTTACCTTTTAAATGCTCCATATAGTTTGCTAACTACAAAAATGGGTGGTAGAGAATGCAAGATATTGCACTAGTGCTTGTCAAATCTGCATCAATCTCTGGAAGCATCTGATAAGTGTATGAGGATCAATGCCAGACCTGCTTTCAGGACTGCTGATTCTGTAAGTGAGATGTCAGAATCAGTACTTAACAGTTTATAAGTTTCTTGGTGCTACTGATATTTCTAGTCCAGATGCTTACCACATTTTCAGGGTCTTCTCCAGGAACAAAATTTACTGACATAATTTTTTAAGCAACGGATCTTAATGACACTCTCAAGTTTCTTTGGGTTTGACCTTTAAAACTTGGGAAAGGAGAGAAAATGGCCACATTTCAGATCTTTTTTGCATATTTATAAAATGAAGGATGCAAGACGGGAATGACTTCAGGCTGTGGGACTGAAACAATCTCTGAGAAGGGCCGGCAGCTGACACCTGTCTGTTAAGTACACTTCTAGGATGCTCCAAAAGTCCTTCCTTGAGGGTCCCTCAAGTTGACATTGGAAATTTGAATATCTATCACAACTGGTATTAAATCTCAGAGACCTGAGATATAAACAGCTGACTTGTTGCTCATATGTCAGAACCAACTGCATTTTAAATATGTTTTTATACCCACAGCAATTAACTATAGGTCTCACTCTTCATGAAAGAAACTTCTTTCTGTTTTTATTTTATTTTAAACACTGTTCTTTATTGATAGAATCGGTTTGTTAAACCAGTGTGTGCCCAGCTCCAATGAAAACATTTACAAAACAATTAGCATGTAAGGCTCATAAAATATAGAGGATGAGAGAGTGAAAATTTTGTAAGAGCCAGAGGTCTAGGAAATTGACTGAGGAGATTGCATTTCCCTAAAATGACAGGAAGACTGCATCCCTCAACAATATGGCTGCCCAAACAAGACCTAAACAACTAAAACAAAAGTGGTCATGGTTACATGGAAGTGGAGAATCTCACAGTGTCCTAACCCTAAACAAAGAACTGCAGGAAATTAAGAAGTTGTAGGTCAGGAAAAATAGTCATTCCCAGGGGTGAGTCTCCCAATGTCTGTCCAGTATCAGTTGCTCAGCCTTGAAACTATACACGTACAGGTAACTTAAAATTGGCTGAGTAGGTTGAATAGATACATATATATATATATATGCAAATATATAATGTGTTTATACTTATGTGTGGCAATAAAAAAAGAAAAGGGGCCATGAATTTGAAAGGTGTCAAGAGAAATGGGATTTGGAGGAAAGTTAGGCAGGGAAGAAATGATGGAATAGTATTTTAATTTTGAAAATGAAATGTGAAAAAATATTGTATTAAATTCTGAAACCCTTTCAATTTCACTAAAGCACTTAATAATTGATATATTGCTTTAAAGATCCATGTTTTCTGTGTATACTACATGGTTTCATGCTAAATGAAAACAGAAATTATGCTATTGACCGAAATAAATGCAGAGTTATGTAAGGCATATACTTGTAGCACTAATATAGTTAATGACTATATTATATATAGTTGTATTTTCTGGAAGAGCTTATTGGTAATGATTACTAAAGTTCATCGTTTTCTTGACACTGACACTCATAATAAAAATACTGAGAATAGTTTTTGTGTTTTTTTTTTTTAGTTTTTCATTGTCTCTTAACAAATATAAAGATAAGGCCAAAAATAATATGAATTTATCAAATATTTAGGTTTACTGAATGCAGTTCAAAGAGTCTGGCTGGAATGTGGTGATTTCTTGAACGCCCAGATAACATTCTATTCCTCTGCCTTTCCAGGCTTGTCGTTGCTGCCTGAATTTTCATGCTTGTGACTCCCTTTTTCTATGCCACAAGCCAGCAACAATACATTTTTTCCCAGTTGTTCATCTGTAGCATCATTTCCCTCTGACCACAGCCTGAATGTTTGCCTACTTAATGATCCATGTAATTAGATAGAGTCCACCAGAAAAATCAATGTACATGGGAGGTCTTTACATCTACTACCTGTTCAATCTCTTTCTTCATTTCTTTCTAGTTTTTTATAATCCTTTTCAGTGAGTTTAGTTTAGGTGTGCAGAAAATTTTTTTGGATGTTAATTTTATATCTTCTTACTTTGCTCAAAATATAAGTATATACTTACAAAAATTTTGTTTATATTACTGATAGGTTTAGGGCTATTTTTTGCAGATAGAAATATTTTGCAAAGGAAACATTTTAATAACTCCCTAAATTATAGCTTTTTAAAAATTTTCCTGGTTGGTTTCTGACTTATTCTCATCTATCAATTCTGGTAACTTGACTTCTGGATCCTGTGACTCTACCCACCCTCAGATCTTAATGTCCTCTGTAACAAGTTATTTCTTATAGAATGTAAGCCTTAAGATGATATGTTTACTACATGATTGTATTCATAACATATCATTTCTTTCCATTTTCCTCTGGGAATATTACATGTTATAGTATGTTTGTGAACAATACTAAAAAAGTAGATTTTAGAATAGAGTCTTATGACATCTTCTTTTCAGTGACTGCTGTATTTGGTGAGATGGTATTCTTTCCACAGTAGTTATAGGAAATAAATATTTATGAAAATAAAAAATCAAGTGAAAAATAGCAAGTGCTTACATTATTAGGTAAAAGGATTGATCTGAACCTGCTCAGAAGACGACTTCTCTAGGTAGAGGTGGTAGCTGTAGAGCAATCCACGGTCAGATGGGAAATGAATGAGAGAAACTTGAAAACTGGTATCATGATCAGTATGACCTATTGATGAGAGGAGGTACACAGCATAGTGTATGAATTTTTCATGCTTAAATTATTATATTACAACAACCCACTAGCAGGTTAAAAATAAAAGCAGAAGACTCATCATCTCCTTACTAATACTCTCTAGCATTTGCTATTTTAGTTATTGTTAATTGTTAGAATTCCTGCTAAATGTAGAAAAATAATATAAACACCTACTTGACAACTATTGCTTAAGATTTTACTAAAGAGCTATATTCAATAGGAAAGACTAAAGAAATAACAGGTCTACCATGTGAAGGAATCTGCCTCTTAACTGTTAGAGATGGCAAAGGAATCTAATTGGAAAAGACATCTATATTATTCAACCTATAGCAGCTGAGGCTGATATAGAAATCACCAACAAAAGTGTGGTTATTAAAATGAGTAATGTCATTGATAAGCTCATGGATTTGAACACTTGGTCCTCAGTTACTGTTGCTGTTTGAGAAGTGGATAAAACTTTAGGAAGTATAGTTTTTGTGGAGGAAGTATGTCACTGGTATGGACCCTTATTACCTTCTTGTTCCCTCTCTGCTTTCTGTGTAGACAAGATTAACATGTTTCCTGCTCCTGCTATCATGCCTACTGTTGGCATTACTTCCCTGCCATTACAGGCTCTGCCTTCTGAACCATAGTTAAAGTAAATCTTTCTTCCTTCAGTCCCTTAAGTCATAGTATTTTGTCAAGCAACAGGAAAATGACTAAACAAGACACAAAGGATAGTTCAGAGGGATCTTATTTAAGACTGGAGAGATGGCTCAGTGGTTAAATATAATATTTCCTCTTCCATGGGATCTGACTTCAGCTACCAGGACCGAATTGCTGGTTCTTAACTCCAGTAGAACAATATTCAGTGCTGTCATGCTAACATTCCTACAAATAAAATAAAATAAAGAAATATATAACCTAGTCAAAATATCTTAGTTTTCTCTTTCATTTTCATTTCAATTTACTCACTTATTTTCAATTACTTGTAACTTAAAATATAATATAAATATATGTGATTAATTATAAATATGTTGTGAAGAGTTCTCTTATACTATATATTTAATTAATTGATCAGGACACAGTGCCCAATAATAGTATTTGACAAATATTACTGAATATAAGGAAGAAAAGATTTTTATTATTTTTATATGGAACAATGAGGTGCTTTGGAAATCTGAAATAGTCTGTTTTGATTTATCTGATCTTCATCAAACTTGAAATAAGAAAGATTTATTTGCTATATTCTATCATTTTAATATGGCATATTTTTTCTGTATTCCACATGTTTATAACTTAGCTATCTAAAAACAACATTTAAGGGAGATCTTTAATATGTTTTTGAGCTTAATTTTGTATCAATTGCACAAAAATTAAATATGTAAGATTAAGTATTCCAATAATTTCTAGAGCTATTGTGTTCTGTATTACTCACAAATATAACTCTAAAGTTTTAAATGTAAAACAAAACATTGTTCTAGAATTTTATAGAAACAACTGATTAAAATCACAATGTGCTCTTTTGAATAAAATATCAGTGGTAAAATGTAAATAAAAAAAGCAAATTGCTTCATTCATCATGTATTTTAAGCAGTTAAAATGAATGAACTCTCCTTTGAGAAAACATCTGACTAAGCAAAATAATGGTTATGAGTTTGGGAAATGTTTAATGAACTTACTGGTTAAAATGTAGTGTTTATTTCAGAGCCCATTATTGTGTATTTTAAATTAATTGAGTCATATGGAATGAGAGATCTTCTTTTCTCTTTTTTTGGTTAATATACCAAAATAAGTTACTTAGACATTCATGTTGAATCCAGATAAGAAGTAAGAAAGCATGTACTCACAGTTCTGTGATCCTAAGAGATGCTGTTGTTTTGGATATTCAAATGACTGAAACCATGTAAACAATGAAATAGTTGCCAACAATCAATCATACTTTTTTTTAAAAAAGCTCAAGTTCCTGACTTACATCCAATTTTTTACCCTCCCTGTTTATAAAATGTCTGTGAGATTGTGTTTGTATTTCTCTCTCTCTTTCTCTCTCTTTCTCTCTCTCTCTCTCTCTCTCTCTCTCTCTCTCTCTCTCTCTCTCTCTCTCTATCACACACACACACACACACACACACACACACACACACACACGTGTGTGTGTACCAATCATTGGAATAAGACAACAGGAGAAAGTATTTACAGGTTTATTTCTAGCAGTTTTATGATTAGTCCCCATAATTGGAAGCAACCAAGTGCCATTGAGTAGGAGAACGAAGAAGTAAGTTGTGAAACAGTTATAGGATTTTTTTTTTATCTGCACTCAAAAGAAATGAGCTATATGCCATATGAAGTGCAGAAGACATTAAAATACATATTATCAAGTAAGAGAGGCCTGCCAGATAATGCAAAAATACTGTATAAACTATATGGCATTCTTCGATGTACATAAGGTGATTTTCACTAATGCGACAACACATCACTATACTGTTGTCTAAATGATAAAAGATACCCAAGAGTGGAATTTAGTGTGATCTATGCTCTTAAGTTGATAATCATGTGCCAGAGACTGTTCATTATAGCTATAGCCACTTTGCTACTGTGGAGAGGCATGCTGTTAGCAAAGGTGATAGGAACTCTGCATTTTTCACTTATTTTTTATAAGCCTAAATTTGTCTTAAGGAATAAAATTTGAATATAATGCACTAATTATAATAATTATGGTAAGTTTTAGATTATGATGCAAATATTCAAACTACATATTTCTCAAGAAAAGTTTTAGTATCTTGATTTATTAAAATCACATATTCAATAATTGAAGGTCATTAATGAGTCAAATAATTTTCAAGATTTAATTTACTTGCTTATTCATTTTCTGTAGTTACTTAGCTTCTGTGTTAGGATTATCCTGTGTAGTACATGTCAGCCTTCAACTTATGATCCTTCAACCTAGTCTCTCTGAGTTCTTACTTTGTGTACTATAATACCTAAACCTAAGTATTTTTCTTCCATTAAAATTTTAAATTAGAAAGTAGTCACAGCATAAACTGAATTACCTCATTATATAATTTCAGACATGAAAGCATGTATTATTTTATTTATTACATCCCAATAACTTCTCTTGTCATCAAACTTGATAATCTGCATTGGTAACAAACTCTGTCGTCTTACGTCTTCATGTGTACCAAAATCACATATCTACATACATACACACCAAATAAATAAATGGTTTAATTTTTAAGTAAAAATTAAGGGGACCATTGTCAGGCTTCATGACAGGTGTCACTAACCAGAAGTCCACCCTCTAGTCAGCATGAGGGTTTGCAAAATTTCCATAAATTTTGCAAGGGCTAAATAAGGGCATTCGGATGGCAATTTAAGAAAAAGGAACAGGAACACACTTTCCCAAAGTAAACTTCCTTTTTTACCTCAGGTTAAATAGGTTTCTTCACAGTATCTCTACACAGTTACATCTCTTCACATACAGTTACATCTCTTTCCCCAGCTATATCTATCCTTTTAACAGCCATGCATCTCTATACTCAGTTACACCTCAAATAGTTAAATATTATACACATTCTCCACACAGCTACATACCTTCAACAGTTCTTCACAGAACTACACCTCTCATCTCCCCTACTTTCTTGCACTTTTCTTTCTGCACATTCAGCTATATTTTCCATCCAAAATACACAGACTTCTCTCGTACCTCTGCTCAGCCCTTTACACAACAGCTCTCTCTTGTAGCTCTACACAGCTTCCTAACTAGATCTATGTGGGGTCATCATTGCTCTACTTTGCAGCTTCTCCTGCACAGCATTGTCAGCCTCTCCATTTCTATACACCACCTCCTCTCACAGCCAAACTCTGGGCAACCATAAGTTACATTTTCAGTACTTGACCCATTCTGATAACACAAGATAAATCACACAGTTTTTCTCAGGTTACGGAGGTCACATTGACTGGCCAGTGAGTAACGCTTGTCCATGTACATACCTTTTAGTGGGTAAGAATTCCCTGACAGAAAATGACATTGAAATTCAACACTTAGCAATAATAATTAGTTAGCTGGACTTAGAATGGCCGGGAGTACATGAAGAAAGTTCATTGTTGCATGAGGTTTATTGTCTATCAAAGTTGCCTCAAGACTGACACCGAATCAGCAATAAACACCTGGTAAATTCACCTCATGTATTTGTCTCTAGGAGCAACCAGACACTCATCTCCAGGGGCAAGCAGTTTGCTCTGATTTTTTTTCTGAAGTGTAAAATTTACTGTCTTTGTTAGTGAGAATTCTATTACTTTCCTGTATCAGAATGGAGTAATGTAAAAATATACTAGTATTATTTCTATTCCTCAAAATTATACAGTTAAGCAGAAATCATTTTCTTGGCCATCCACAGGTATATATTTACTAATATATGGAATATGTACATGAAATAAACATTCATGCAGTGGGAAAGCATCCATAGCTGTTATTAGGGAAGGGTTGCCGTTGCATATGAGAGAAATTACAGACAGAATTTACAGTCGGGAACTCCTTGGCTTGGATTTGATAGGATTCCTATCAAAATCATTCATCTGGTAGGTTATCCTGCTAAACACTAGTTGGTACCTGCTGTATACTATCATGGCCTCCTGTAAGCAAACACATATACCTTGTTGATAGGAAAAAAAATTCTAATTTTTCAAATTGCCAAAAATTTTATAAATTTACCATGTGCTGTGTTAGTTTGATATAGTGAAATGTCTAAATGGAGCTAATTAAGATATATTTTAGCTCATTGACATCCATACTTAAAAACATATACATATATATGTATATATATACAAGTATATAAACATATAATTTAATAAAAATATATAATTTAAAATCTTTATGTGAGATTAAGTGTGACTAATCTTTCTAAATAAGTTTTTTCAGCTTAAGTCTATGAAAAACAAGTCTACATTTTCTTGTAAATGACATAATTCATTCATCTTTTAACTGACAAAACTCAGTCATATGTTCTATTTTATTCATTAATATGGTGATGAACATTTAGACTGGTTCCAGACTTCAACTAACATGCATGCTATAAACATGTGTGTGCAAGTGTCTCTAAATCTGGTATCTACCAAAGAGTGGTATAGCCGATCTTATGCTAATTCTCCTTTTACGCTTTTGAGGATAATGGCAGATTAGACTTTTCAATCTGGAGCATCAGCAGTATTTTACATTAGTTTTTTCTCCATACCCTCTCAGTATTGTTTTCAACTTTTCTTGAAGACCAACAGAATTTAAACCACTTCCATTGAGAACTACCTGCCCAATTCATTGCCCTGGGTGTTGACTGGATTATTTGTGTTTTGTGTTCAATGTTTGAGTTCTTTGTATATTATGCAAACACACATTCTATTAGAAGAATGAATGGAAAATATTTCCTCCTGTTCTGTGGATTGTATCTTCTCTATGCTGATCATCCATTTATTGTGCAGAATACGTTTTGATTATATCATTCTTTGTCTTCTTTCTGTTATTGTGTGGCTACTAGATTCAGTTGCAGTTTCTACAATGGACATTAATTCTCTCAATGACATCTGACACAAGATATTAGGATAAAACATTAATCAAAACAATGTCATTGTGTTTATAAAGCATATATTATAAAGTATAGAATTAGTATTGGTAATTGTGATTTCACATTGTGTTGATATCTCAGATATCAGTCACAGACACTAAAGTATATAGTTTTATATATGGTCTATTTAAAATATGAGAATTGATTTTCAAATCACATAGCATAGCTTAAGACTCATTATTAGTGTTTAGTTACATAAGTTTAGATAAATGGATAATCAAGACAGAATGGTTACCTCATTTGTGATATAATTTAAAGTCAATTTTATTAAAAATATAAAAATAATTTATAAAAATTATAAAAATAAAAATAAACCAAATAAGTTATAAGTTATAAATTCATAATTGAATAAAAAGTGCAATGCTAAGGTTTATTTAAATACAAGAAGCAGAAGTAAATACAAAGTACATCAAACAAATCAACAAGGAAATGAGCCATGGTAAACTAATATGGCAAAATATTTCATAAATTTAATGTCAGCCTGTTCCTCTGAGGAACTTCAGAAGTACTAAATAAACCATTTGTCATTCTATTCACTATTTTCTTCCTTGAAAAAATATATTCTTTCTTGAATATATATATGCTTTATGTTTATATTATATATATGTTTAATGTTTTATATTTTATATAGTCAAAGAAGAGAGAATTACTATACACACATACATATGTAGTCAAGCAGCCAAAAAAATGAGAAAATTATATATATATATCATTCAGATATAAGACATACATACAATTTCTACTTTTGTGGATGATTGACTCATTGCAACTCTGGAGTATTGGCTGCTCCGAAAGGACATTTCGAGTAAATCAAAATTCCATGGAAATGTGTTAAATGTGTCCAAGGGTAAATCACACAGAGTTAACATATCTTACTCATTAGGAAGGGATTGTATTATAGCATCTTGTTTGATTCAGACCTCTTAAAGAGTAGTAGCAGAAGGTGGATTTGCAGCAGTAAATGTAAAACCCCAGAGTATCAGGTTTAACTTTGATTTATTTTAAAGGACTACTCTAGAGCCTAGCTGTTATAATACAATGACAAAATATTTAAGTGAAGATGGGATATTTTGATCATTCATAAGTAAATCAACATTTCCAAATGAATTAGTAACACTAAGAACTTTAAAGACTATTTTATTCGTTTTAAATAAATAAATAAATAAATAACAACCAGGAAGGGAGTCTAGTCTCCAGTGGAGCAGGAAGTGAAGAGAACAAGCAGAGGAAGTAGCCGTTTTTTTAAAGGGAGAGAAACCATGCCCCAATGGGCTGGTATCTCAGTAGCTATTGGTTGGAGGGGAGGAAGGACCTCCCGCAACACCTCCCCCTTTTGATTAAGTAAAAGAGTTCTAAACCTACTACGAAATTATATACAATAAGTACAAATATCCTATTCTAACTAGCT
>NW_026067957.1:7259899-7279246 GCF_014885135.2 Alexandromys fortis | reverse complement strand
GATAGAATATGCAAAAGAATACTAAAACCTAGTAGCCAGTAAATTAAGTTATCCTCATAGTCATATAAACCTTGCATGATAAGACCCATTGTATTGGTAGCTCAAACAGTTAAATTCATGTTGGAAATGAAAACTGCCATATTACCTATTATCCAGCAGGTGGCGCTGTTGCCAAGTCGCGACGAAAATGGGTTCCTGTTTGAGGGTCTGCCTGCAACAAATGGTTCCTGCCAGTGGTGACCTCTGGTTTTAAAGCCTGTTCTGGAACTAGCTCTTGTAGAACTGGCTGGCCTCGAACTCTGCTTCCCGAGTGCTGGGATTAAAGGCATGCACCACCACCGCCTGGCCTCTAACTCACAGAGATCCTCCTGCCTCTGTTTCCTGAGTGCTGGGATTAAAGGCATATGCCACCACCACCCGGCAGGCCTCAGAGATCGTCCTGCCTCTCTGGATATTATGGGCCTGAAGGTCGAGTGTATCTTGGACTCGGCACTGGGGCCTAAGTCACGAACTAAACAAAAAACGTACAGGGCTGGTATCTCAGCAGCTATTGGTTGGAGGGGCAGAAGGACCTCCCGCAACACAATGAGACAAAGAATTGATTCTTGGAGAAAATCAACAAAATAGATAAACCTTTATCCAAACTAACCAAAAGTCAGAGAGAGAATATCCAAATTAACAATATCAGAAATGAAAAGGGGACACAACAACAAACATGGAGGATATTCAAAGAACCATCAGGTCATACTTTAAAAACTCATACTTCACAAAATTGGAAAACTTAAAGGAAATGGATAACTTTCTGGATAAATATCACCAAAATTAAATCAAAAGCAGATAAGCACATTAAACAGACCTATAACTACTAAATAAATAGAAACAGTCTTCAAAAGTCTTCCAACCAAAAAGAACCCAGGACCAGATGGTTTCAGCACAGAATTTAACAAGATATTCAAAGGCCTATAACCAATACTTTTAAAATTTCTCTACATAAGAGACACAGAGGGACATTGACAAAACCTTTTTACAAGGCTGAAATTATGCTGATACCCAAACCACACATAGGCTTTACTAAAAAAAGAGAATTGCAAACCAATATTATTCATGAACATTGATGCAAAAAATACTCAATAAATATCAGAAAACTGAATCCAATAACACGTTAGAAAAATTATCCACCATGACCAAGTAGAAATCATCCAAGAGATACAGAGATTGTACAACATACAAAAATCTGTCAATTTAATCTACCATAGAAATAAACTGAAACAAAAAAAAATGATCATCTCATTAGATGCTGAAAAAGGCTTCGACAAAATATGTCATCTCTTCATGCTAAAGGTCTTGGAGGGAGCCGAGATACAAGGAGCATACTTTAACATAATAAAAGCAATGTACAGCAAACCAACAGCCAAAATCAAACTCAAAGTGATCCCATTGAAATCAGGAACAAGACAAGTTTGAGCTCTTCCTATCTATTCAATATAGTATTTGAGATTGTAGATAGTGGAATAAGACAACAAAAGAGGATCATGGAGATACGAATCAGAAAAGAAGAAGTCAAACTCTCACTATTTTCTGATGATATGACAGTGTACATAAGCGACACAAAACATTCTACCAAGGAACTTCGACAACTCATAATCATCTTCAATAATGTATCAGGATATAAGATTAACTTGAAAATAAAGAGTACTGCTCCTTTACACAGATGATAAATGGTCTGAGAAAGAAATCAGGGAAATACCACCCTTTATAGTAGCCACAAATAACCTAAAATATCTTGGCATAACTCTACCTAAACAAGTGAAAGACCTGTATTAAAAGAACTTTAAATATTTGGACAAAGAAATTTAAGAAGACACCATAAAATGGGAATATCTCCCATGCTCTTGGGTAAGTAGAATTAGCATAGTAAAAATGGTAATCTTACATAAAGCAATCTACAGCTTAAATGCAATGTTCATCTAAATCCCAGTCAAATTCTTCACAGACCTCAAAAGAATAACACTCAACTTCATATGGAAAAAAACATAAAGCCCAGAATAGCCTAAACAATCCTTTATAATAAATGAATATTTGGAGGCATCACAATCCCTGACTTTATAGTGTACTACAGAGCTACAATACCAAAAACAGCCTGGTATTGGCATAAAAACAGACAGGAGGACAAATGGAACTAAATGGAAAATCCAGATATCAATCCACACACCCGAAAACGTGTGATTTTTGACAAAGAAACAAAATATAAAATGGAACAAAGAAAGCACACTTAACAAATGATGCTGGCATAGCTAGATGTCAACATGTAGAAGAATGAAAACAGATCTTCATCACCATGCACAAAACTCAAGTCAAAATAAATCAAGGACCTCAACATAAAACCAACCACTCTGAACCTCACAGAAAAGAAAGTTGGAAATACATTTGAATGAATTGGCACAGGAAACCACTTTCTAATTATTACTTCAGGTGCACACTCTGAGAGAAACAATAAATGGGACCTCCTGAATCTGAGATGCTTCTGTAAAGCAAAGGACACGGACAATAAAACAAAATGGCAGCCTATTGAATGGGAACAGATATTTACCAACCCCATATTGGACAAAAAACTAATCTTAAAAGAAAATGGGGTACTGACCTAAACAGAGAACTCTCAACAGAAGTATCTAAAATGGCTGAAAGATACTTGAGGAAGTGCTCAATATCCTTACTTATCAGAGAAGTACAAATCAAAACAATTCTGGGATTACATCTTATATTTGTAAGAATGGCCAAGATCAAAAATACTGATGACAACTTATGCTGAAGTGGATGTGAGGAATCGGAAAATTCCTGCATTGCATGTGGGAGTTAAAACTGGTACAACTGCTTTGGAAATCATTATGACATTTTCTCAGATAATTAGGAAACAACCTACCTGAAGATCCAGCAATGACACTTTTGGGTATATATCCAAAGGATGCTCAATATACCGTAAGGATGTGTGCTCAGCTGTGTTTGTAGCAGCATTATTTGTCATAGCCAGAACTTGGAAACCACCTAAATGCCCAACAACCAAAGAATGGATAAAGAAAATGTGGTATATTTACTGGATGAAGTACTGTATGGTCTAAAAAAACAATGGCATATTGAAATTTGTGGGCAAATGAATGAATCTAGAAACATCATATTGAGTTAGGGAACCCAAACCCAAAAAGACATACATAATATGTACTCACTAATAAGTGGCTTTTGGACATAAAGCAAAGAAAAACCAGCCTACAGTTCACAGTCCCAGAGAACCTAGAAAACAAAGAGGACCCTAAACATGGTTCTAATATACATGGGAAGTAGAAAAAGACAAGATCTCCTGAGTAAATTGGAAGCATGGGGATCATGGAAGAGGTTAGAAAGGAAGGGGGGGGGGCAAACATAAGGAAGCAGAGAAAAATATGTAGCAAAATAAAAATTAAAAGTCAATGGTATCTATTTACTGGTGTAGGAGGTTCTTCTGCTCATGTGATGCTTTCATTGGTTAAATGAATAAAGAAACTTCTTTGGGCCTGATAGGGCAGAACTTAGGTAGGTGGAGAAGACAGAACTGAATGCTGGGAGGAAGGGGAAAGTGAGCGAAACACCATAGATCTTTTGCCTGAGACAATGATGCTGGTTAGAATCTTGCCAGTAAGCCACAGTCATGTGGCAATACACAGATTAATAGAAATGGGTTAAATTAAGATGTAAGAATTAGCCAATAAAAAAACTAGAACTAATAGTTCAACCAATCTTTTAATTAATTAACCACACAGTTTCTGTGTGGTTATTTAGGGTGTAATCTAGCTGGGCAACTGGGACAAACAAGGTGCCACTCCCTCCTCATGCAACAAATTACATATTTTAAAAGTACTCATATACAATGTAAAAATTCTGAAGGTGCAACCATTTTGATAGGGGATTTTCCATATTCTACTCTTGCTGGCATGAATAATGCATCATTATTAACTGTTGTCAATACATGGTGGTGAATTAATTTACAGTGGTGGTTATTAGCAATAATAGGATGAAGGCAATGCTCTGTTATCATTTTAAATTAAATATGAAAATAAAATATCTTACAAGCATCAAGAAAAATACACAATTAACAGTCTGGCACATACCATGGCACAATGGACAGCTCAATTTGTGATGCTGAAGATGCTGCTTGACATACTTTTAGTGAAACTTCACCTAGACATGAGGTTGCCAGCATAGTGGCTTCTGCTTCACTTTTAGGAGCAGTTGTTGGTGTAGTGGGAAGTTTCCTGCTTAAACAGCCAAAGGAGAAATATATTCATCCTTCCAAGAGACTTTGGAGACAAGGATCATAGAGTTCTATACTGGGACCTATATAGAGGGAATAGGAATGGTATGGGATGATGGAAAAAGAATGAGATACCAGAATCTTCCTTTTGGCCAGAGTTTGAAAACTACAGTCCCCTACTGTTAAACTAAGAAACAGAAAAATGCTTATTAAGCTTTATTTTGTAAAGCTTGTATTTAGAAAATATCAAATGATTCTATATGCAACTTGGTTAAGATAAAAATAATCTCAGACATATTACAACTCCACAGGTCTGTAATTAAACTAGTAGGTCCTTATGTTTTCCAGACCCTGAGAAATTTGTAGGTTCCTGATTTGACTGACGCTGTCAAAAGATGTTACTTACAATAAACCTGTCTATTTTGAAGTTTGCTTTTTCACCCTGGATATTTAATGCAGAAATAAAAACAAAGATCTGGGCTTCTAATTTGTTCCAGATAAATTATGTAGTCAATATACTATATAAATAGTCTTTCTGGTTGAAAGAAAGAGCTGCTAACCAACCTGTCTCTATTCCTCATTTTAGGGACCTGAGCCCATTGAAGCTGGACTTCAGGAAAAAAATCCATCATATTTGCTTATGATACTTGTAAATTTCTTAATTATAATGTTAAGTGATAGTTTTAATCTGAATATTATTAACAAAATTTTTTTCCCTTGTAACTTTTAATGTTTCTGTTCTGTGTTTTCAGGATTTTAATTATTATGTGATTCAGGGATTTTTTTCCTGATCCAATCTGATGGGTATTATGAAAGCTTCTTGTACCTTTATAGGAATGTCCTCCTTTAGGTTAGGAAATTTTTCTTTTAAGATTTTATGAGATATATTTTCTGTGTTTTTGATCTAGGATTCTTCTCATTTTTCTATTCCTGTCATTCTTAGGTTTGATCTTTTCATGGTGTCCCAGATTTCCTTGGTGTTCTGTGTTTAGAGTTTTGTTTTTCTCTAAAATTTGCTTTGATTAATTGTTATGAGCTGGGGTATTTCAGCTCCAGATTCTTTTCGAGTAATACCTATGAGGACTCTGTGCCCTTCTTCCCAGAGAGTGAAGAGTGACCAAACCAAGCATTGATTTTATAATGATTCTTTACTAGCAACTTCAATATCCAATGCATCAACGGGGTTTACAATCTTAATAGGCATGGGAGATTGATAATGGGCAGCACACAGGCAATTCAATATCACAATTATTAATCCTACTAATCCTAATACATAAAACCAATTCATAACCTTAATCTAATTTATCACTTATCTATAAAACACTTCTTAACCTTAGTACAACTTTTTCATTAACATTTACTAATCTTATCATTTATTCATAAGATATCTCTTAACATTTCACACACTAAACATATGTATTAACACATCTATGCTCTTTTCTTAACAACTCATACATGCATTGAATAGCATCATACGACCTGGTATTCTTCTGCTTAAAAAGGACTTTTGGATCTCTTCAGGCTGGACATGTGATGACACTGAGGGCTGGATAGTGAGGTTCGACTCTTGACCCCGTAGTCTGGCTTGGGAGATAAGGTTTCAAAGTCCTGTTCCAGGCTGGTATCGGGTGCTGGATCAATCCTTAACTCCGTAGTCTGTGGCCTGGTGCTAGTCTATCTCAGAATGTAGGGCCTTTGGACTCAGTTTTTTTTTTTTGGGGGGGGCGGTGACTGAGTCTTGGGAGACAAGGCTTTTAGTTCTCTACTCTTGAGATAGCAAAGTATTCTGTCTGCTCAGAAGACAAAGCTTTGCTCTCGGGATGACAAAGCGTATGCATTCAGAAAGGCAGAGTATCTTGACTGTTCTCAGTAGACAGACTTTCATGTCCACTCTCTGGAAATGAGGCTTTGCATTCAGGATGCAAGGTGTTAAATGTCTGTTTTCTGGAGATGAAGCTATGTACTCAGGAGACAGAGCATTAAATGTTTAGGCAAGGCGTTAAATATTTCTGCTTTTCGGGAGGCAGGCTTGGAGAATCTCTCTTTCCATTAGGCCACTCTTATGTATGTAGATGAAAAGGATAAAATTCTGTGAAGAAAACTATGTACAGTTTGAAGAGAAAGAAAAGCATGAGTAAATGTAAAGCTGGAACTAAATTGTGTGCTTATGGAATAAAGAAAAGAGCGATGTGAAATCTAATAAAGAAAGTTGTAACCTCAGGGCAAATTAGCTAATCTTGCAACTTCTGAATGGAAACTATATGAGTAGTTACCTAGGCCAAAAGAACAGCAGAAAATGTATGCATTGTAATGAACAGAAGAAATGGTATTGCGATCTGCTGGTCTGGCCTGTCTCCTTGTACCCTGTCCCTTTAAGAGACAAACCCCTACGCACTCTCAATCCCCCCCTGCCCTTCTTCTGAAGAGGTAGTCTTTGCCTTCTTCCTTTTTCCTTCTTTCGTTTCCCCCATTCTCTTTCCTTTCCCATCCATAACCCACTAAATAAACTCTATACTCAAGCTCTCTCCACTTAACATGTCTTTCTCTCTTCTGCACAGGTCTCAGACTACCCACGAGGGGATCTGTCACCCCTCTTGGGACTTGTCTTAGGTCACTTTGTGTTTATGAATGATAACACCAGGTTCTAGCCTCAGGAAGCAGAAGAACTTGGCAGCTTCAGCCACATGGTTCTGGCCTTAGAATCAAGAAGCATACAGAAAGGAATCTTTCCCTGGTGTTAGGGAAACCTACTGAGGCAAGGAATACGGCATGGAAATCTTTGCATGGAGGCCATCTGTGAAGATGATGGACCTCAAGATGTTTGAAATCCCAGAAGAGTAGGATATGTGGCAAGGAGAGTCCTTAAGAATCACAGCCTATATAAAACAACAACAACAACAACAACAAACAAAAACAAAAAAAAACCTGTTTTGGCCTCAATCAAAACTGGAATGGGAAGAGCTGTTTAATAAAGCCTTTAACATCAGACATGAAGTTGTAGAACATGGAGTTCTCACTGTATGTGTGTGGGCTTGCTTTTTCCCAGCATATTTTCAGTATTAGGTATAATACAGTGCCTCCAAAGTGACAGTGCTGAGAATAATGTCCCTAAACAAAGGATTTTCCTTGGAAAAACATAAAAGAGCCAAGTCTTGTGCTTAAGGAGATGATATTAAAAGTTAAAAAATCAAAAATCTCGATGTAAAATGAAATAAAGGGTGCAATAAACCCAGGGCAGAATGACACTCAGATAATTTGGCATCCTATAAAAATAAAAGGTCTAAGATTTCCTAGGTCTCTTGTTCTCCTCATTTCATGGTAAAATTCAGTTATTCCTCTGTGTTCTCTATTCTAACATAGTAAAATTATATACAACAAATAGTTACCAAGCAAGAATTACAGTTACAATATTTATATCTACATTATCTTTTATCATAACTAAGGGAAACTATAACTATCTATTCTTTAACTCCATTTATTTTTCAACTCTATCAAAGACTCTAGAAGAATATACTATTACCTAAGTAAACAGGAAGTACATTATAAACAACTTCCAAAATTCTAAAATTGACATAGATATCTTGCTCCTTGGACATGTACCCAAAGTTTTTCTGTACTTTTGGGGTACCCATATTCACCCTACAGGCTCATAGTATCCAGCAGACTTTTCCATGAAGCTGGAAATTTTAAAGACAGTTTCTTTAAACACAGACAGAAAGTCACTTTCTTCTGTGTCCTGCAGAATGTCTCACAGACTCTTTCATGAAGTGGGAACCCTGAAGGTCCATCTCACCTTTAGGCAAGTTCAATGGTCATCTCTCTTTAACCCATCTACATTAATCTGTGCATCATCATGAGGCCATGGCCTACTAGTAGAGTTTTAGCACATCTGTTTCTGGAAACAGCAACTCATTGACTAATCTCTCTTCACCTTCCTTTTCCCAGCATTCATTCCAGTTTTTCCTGCCTACATAAGTTCTGCCTTATCAACAGGTCAAGACAGTTTCTTTATTTATTAACCAATAAAAGCAACACATAGACAGAAGGCATTGAATGTTTTCTTAAGTGTCTTTGGGCCATTTGTAATTCTTCTGTTGAAAATTCTTTGTTTAGTTATGCATCCTTTATTTCAGTTGGGGTACCTGGATTTTGATGTCTAGTTTCTTGAATTTTTATATATTTGGAGATCAGTCATCTGTCTGATGTGGGGTTGGTGAAGATCTTTTCCCATTTAGTAGGCTGCTGTTTTGTCTTATTGACTGTGCCCTCTGTTTAACTAAAGCTTCTCAGTAACAGAAGGTCCTATTTATTTATTGTTGCTCTCAGTATTTGTGCTACTGGTGTTTTATGTTTAGGAAGTGGTCTTCTGTGTCATGGGTTTCATGGTACTTCCCACTTTCTCTTCCTCCAGGTTCAATGTGGCTGGATTCATATTGAGGTCTTTGATCCATTTAGATAGATATGGATCCATTTGGGATAGACATAGATTCTTCTACATGTTGACATCCACTTATGCCATCAAGATTTGTTTAAGATGCCTTCTTTTTTCTTTTGTATAATTTTAGTTTCTTTGTCAAATATCAGGTGTTCATAGGTGTGTGGATTAATATCAGGGTCTTTAATTAAATTCCATTGGTTTACCTTTCTCTTTTTATGCCAACAACAAGCTGTTTTCACTATGGTAGCTCTAAATAGAGATTGATGTCAGTGATGGTGATGCCTCCAAAAGTTCCTTTATTGTATAGAACTATTTTGGTTATCCTGAATGTTTTTGTTTGGTTTTCCATACAAAGGTGAGTATTGCTCTTTTGAGGTCTATGAAGAATTGTGTTGAGATTTTGATGGACATTGCTTTGATTCTGTAGATTGTTTTTGGTAAAACTGTCATTGTTATTATGTTGATTCTACCTCTCCAAGAGCATGGGAGAACTTTCCGTTTTCTGATTTTTTCCTCAATTTCTTTCTTCAAAGATTTAAAGTTCTTGTTGAACAAGTCTCTCACTTGTTTGGTTAGTGTTACCCCAAGATACTTTATGTTGTTGGTGGCTATTGTAAAGGGTGAGGTTTCTTTGAATTTTTTTATTATTCCCTTCGTCATTTGTATATATGAGGGCTACTGATTATTTTAGTTGATCTTGAACCCTGCTATATTACTGAAGGTATTATCAGCTGTAAGAGTTCCCTGATCACTTATATATAATATAATATTTGGGGTCAACTATGTATACCGTGATATCATCTGCAAATGTCAAAGTTTGGCTTCTTTCTTGCTAATTTGTATTCCCTTGATCTCCTTTTACTGTCTTATTGTTCTAGTTAGAACTTCAAGTACCATGTTGAATGGATATGGAGAGAGAGAGAGAGAGAGAGAGAGAGAGAGAGAGAGAGAGAGAGAGAGGACAGTCTTGTCTTATTCCTGATTATAGTAAAATTGTTTAGAGTTTCTCTCCATTTAATTTGATTTTGGCTTTTGGCTTGCTGTATATTGCCTTTATTATATTTTAATACATTCCTTGTATCCCTGATCTCTCCAAGACCTTTATCTTGAAGAAATGTTGAATTTTGTCTAAAGCTTTTTCAACATCTAATGAGATCATATGTTTTTTTTCTTTCAGCTTATTTATATGATGGATTACATTGATAGATTTTCAAGTGTAGAATCACCCCTGCATCTCTGGAATGAAACCAGCTTGATCATGGTGGATGATTTTTTTATGTGTTCTTGGATTTGGTTTGCCAGTATAATATTGAGTATTTTTGCATTTATATTTATGAGTGAGATTTGTTTGTAGTTTTCTTTCTTGAATAAGTCTTTGTGTGGTTTTGGCCTCAGGGTAATAGTAGCCTCATAAAAAGAGTTTGGCAATGTTCCTTTTGTTGCTATTGTATGGAACAATTTGAGGAGTATAGAAAATATCTAGCTCTTCTTTGAAGTTCTGATAGAATTCTCCAATGAAACCATTTGGCCTTGGGCTTTGCTTTGGTTGGGAGGCTTTGATGAATATATTGTTTACTTGCTCTTGATTTAATTTTAGTATGTTATATCTATATAGAAAATTGTCCATTTATTTTACATTTTTCAATTTTGTGGAGTACAGAATTTTTAGTATGACTTAATTATTCTCTGGATTTCCTCAGTGTCTATCATTATGTCCTTCTTTTCATTTCTGATTTTGTTAATTTGGATGCCTTTCGATTAGTTTGGATAAAGGTTTTGTTTATCTTGATTTTTCTCAAAGAACCAACTCTGTTTCATTGATTTTTATATTGTTTGCTTTGTTTGTATTTTATTAATTTCAGTCCTCAATTTGATTATTTTCTGTTATCTACTCCTCCTGGGTGAGTCTGCTTCTTCACTAGCATGAGACTTTTCCACTTACTTTATGTAGGCGCTTAGTGCTATGAACTTTCCTCTTAGCACTACTTTCATAGTGTCCAATAGGTTTAGGTGTATTGTGCCTTCATTTTTGTTGAATTCTAGGAAGTCTTTAATTTCTTTATTTCTTCACTGACCCAGGGATGATTCAATTTATCACTGTTCAATTTTTTGAGTTTGTAGGCTTTCTGCAATTAGTGTTGTTAAATTTTACCTTTAAACCATCATGATCTGATAAGATACAATGGGTTATTCCATTTTTTTTTGTCTGTTGAGGTTTGCTTTGTTACAGAGTATGTGGTTAATTTTAGAGAAGGTTCCAAAAGATACTGAAAAGGCATATTCTTTTCTGTTTGAGTGGAATGTTCTGTAGGTGTCTATAAATTCCATTTGAGTCATGAAATCTGTTATTTCTCTGTTACATTTCTGTCTGGTTGACCTGTCCATTGTGGAGAGTGGCATGTTGATGTCTCCCACATTTAGTGTGTGTAGTTTGTGGTGTGATTTAAGATTTAATAATGTTTCTTTTACATGTGAGGGTGCTCTTGTATTTGGGGAGTAGATGTTCAGAATTGAGATGCCATCTTGATGAATTTTTCCTGTAGTGATTATGAAGGGTCCCTATCTCTTCTGATTGATTTTAGTTTGAATTCTATTTTGTTAGATATTAGGATATCTACTCCCACTTGTTTCTTAGGCCCATTCAATTGAAAAACCTTTTCCCAATCCCTTACTCTGAGGTAGTATCTGTCATTGAGGTTGAGGTGTGTTTCTTGTAAGCAGCCAGAGGTTGGATCCTGCTTTCATATCCATTCTGTTAGCCTGTTTCATTTATTAGATGAATTGAGTCCATTGATATTAAAAGATCTTAATAACCATTTATTTTTAATTTATTGTATTTTTTATGGTAGTGTTTATATGTTTCCCTTCTTTGGAGTATCCTAGTGTTGCCTGTGCTTTTGTGGCTGCAGCTATTTTCCTTGGGTTGGAGTTTTCTGTATAGTAGGACTGAATTTGTGGATAGGTATTGTTTAAATCTAGTTTTCTCATGGAATATATATTTTTTCTGTCTATGGTGATGAAAGCTTTGCTGAATATAGTAGCCTGGACTTGCATCCATGGTCTCTTGGCATCTGAAGTACAATTAATCTGCCCAGAATATTCATGTTTTCAGGGTTTCCATTTAGAAGTCAGGTATAATTCTGATATGTCTACCTTTTTCATTGCAGCTCTCAATATTCTTTCTTTATTCTATATGTTTAATATTTTGTTTATTATATGGCAAGAAGGCTTTTTTGTCTAGTCTATTTAGTGTTCTGTAAACTTCTTTTACATTCCTATGAATCACCTTTTTCAGTTGGGAAAGTTTTCTGTTATGATTTTGTTTAGTATAATTTGTTTGCCTTTGAGCTGGAGTTCTTTTTCTTCTTCTATCCCCATTTTTCTGAGGTTTTGTCTTTTCATGGTGTCCTAGATTTCCTGAATGATTTGTTTAAAGAATTTTTGTATTTAATATTTTTTGTGTAACTGATGAATCTGTTTCCTCTATAATATCTTCAACACCTGAGCTTCTCTCTTCTATCTCTTTTATTCTGTTGGTTATGCTTGTCTCTGTAGTTCCTGTTTATTTAACCAGATTTTCCATATCTATATTTTCCTCAGTTTGTGTTTTCTTAATTGCCCCATATTTCAGTCTTTACATCTTGAACTGTTTGCCTCAGTTTTTGCTTTTTTTTTTCCTGTTTTCTTGGGTTCCATTGAGAGATTTAGTGATTTCTTCCAATTTTTTGTCTCCCTTTTCCTTCATTTATTTAAGGGAGCTTTTCTCTTCTTGTTGAAGGGTCTCTTTCATCTTTATAAAGTTATGTTTTAGGTTGTTTACTTCTGCTTCTTCTGGGTTAGGATGTTCAGGTCTTCCTGTTTTATGACCACTGGGTTTCTGGTGTTACCACCCTTCTTCTTGGGTTGTTACATTGAAGCCTTCCTCCAATTATTGTCAGTAGTGTCTTTGCCTCTTGGTCCAATCCTTGCAGTGGCTGTCTGTACCTTTGGGAACTGTTCTTAGCCTCCTCAGTACTGTCAATGTCTGTGTCTTAAGGAGTCTTTTCAGACTCTCATGGCCCACTGTCCTGGACCACTCTCTTGATCTGCTCTTTTTTTTTTTTTTTTTCAATTTTATGCAGTCATAGCCTATGCTTCAGAATTCCTTTCTTGGTCCTTTCTGTGTATTTGCAGCCTGTATTTCAGAGTTTCTCTGATAGGTAGGTTTGGGTGCTGAGTGGAACTTGTAGCTTACAAGGTCTGATTAATAGGACGGGGGTCAAGTAGGCCTTGTTTATATCATATAGATAGCTTTATTTTGGAGTTTTCAGCTTCTTGATGAACCTTCTACCTTCATAATTGTTTAAAGAAAAGAGAAAAGAATGCTTATAGTACAAAATAGTGATTTTAGAAGATGGTGTGTTAGGAATGAATGTGCATGCATTTCCAAATTTACCTCAACAATGTTTATGTTAGAAATTATTAAATTTAATTGAATCCCAAGATAAGTTTTTATGTTTGATACTGTAATTTAGCATCTTATAAAATCCAAAGCATTTATTTTACATGGTTGCATTGTACTCTGTGCTATTGCTCTTATATGTAAATCACTGGTTTAAAAGGATAACCCCTTGGCATCTTTGCAGCTCACCTTATGATCATCTTTCCTTGTATTCTTGTCTTACATGTTCTCTGAAATATAGGTTCAATATCAGTACTTGTAAATTTATATCAATTCATTTAGAAAGAAACATGACATATGGCATATTCCAGAAGATGTTTTGTTAGTTGATAAATAGTACTGGGAAATAGATGTCTAAGATTCAGTGTAAACTATTGCACCAAAATGTAAAAGGTTGTTTGGTTCATGAGGAGCTTGAGGGTATGCCCCATTCATACCCTATAGAGGGATTCTAAAAAGAAACACACTCTGAGTTGAAAACTTTGGAATCACTGTCAGAGACCAGCTTCAACAAGGATACCACTTAGCAGTGTAGGGTAATGTGCATTAAAAAAAATAAGTAAGAAAACAACGATGCCAGTGAAAATAATATAACAGAAACATAGGATAGAACTGGGAGGGAGTTCCAGTGAATACTGAAATCTGCTTGCATTTAATTTCCAGTAGCTCAAATACCTCAACCACAAAATATAGGAGCAAGATGAAAACAGCATTAATGTGGTACAAGGAAATGAATAGATCAGTTGAAGGATTACAGGCTATATTCTTAGTTAAACACTCTGTTGCCAGATCAAGACATGCAATTCTCACAGCCTAAACAAAACATTCTGTAGGCAAACCACTCACTGGGTAGAATACATAGTTATCTCCCTAAGGAAATAGGAACCTTGTTGGATCCTTAGAGGTAGAAACAGATCTACTTCTTAATACCTGAAATACCAGGTCTAGACATTAGCCACATGTGTTACTTGAACTGTTGACAATAACCATGAAGGAACAGAAGTAAGCTTCAACTCTCTGACCTATTGTCAGGTGGAATGAACCCTTAACTATGGACCCTGTCAGATAATGTGATACACTGGGCAAAAGTGTTGGGGAAAATTTTTTGAAGGGGTGGTTGAGAAAAATTTGAAACACTACTCATTTATCTTAGGATGCCACATTCTCAGCCTATCTTGTAATTACTCTTGAGAACTACAATCAGAAAAGAAAATTTGTGTTGGTCCTATATTATCAAAAGAACTGCTTTTATTCTAACCCAAGACTGTAGATTTGTGAGCTTCAGGAATTTATGCTTATGTCATATATTATTTATAATTTTCCTGATTTTATCAGACAGTACAACTATATCAAATTAAACCCCCAAATTGTCAGCTTTCTAATTTTCTATCAATCCATTCCTAAAACCATTTTATAGAATTGTGTTTCAAAATTAATTACTACAATTATGTAGTACAAACATTTTGAACTAAATAAGCTATATTTTTTTCTAATATCATCTTTCTAATCTCACTGTGGTTCACATTCCCAATGACCATAGTTGAACCACGATTTGATGTCTATACTTTTAATATACAAATGAACAATAACCTTGATCATCATTGCTTTATCAATTATCCCATTCACACAGTGACTATTTTATATCTAGGACATTTAGGCTCTTTAATGTCCAATATCACTCAGAATTCTTTAATAAAAAATCTGCTTATCATAAGCATATAATCCTTTATTATTCAAAAACAGAGAACTGTTCTTTTCCTCATATGCTTTGAATTTCAGCTTCTATTTGCTTTTACTTTATCTGCTTTCTTTGGCATTATACATTTCTGTTCTTTAAAAAAAGTTCTAACAATGGTCATGCATAATCTTCTACTCTCCTGCTCCTCTTTAAGGAAATAGTCTACTTCTTAACCTATTGGCCTCTAGTGCTTATTATCTTGTCCCGTTTTTCCATCACTCTAAAATATTTGGTTAAAATATCTTTTTTGGGGGGGGGTTTCTAGACAAGGTTTCTCAGTAGCTTTTGGTTCCTATCCTGGAACTACCTCTTGTAGACCAGGCTGGCCTTGAATTCACAGAGATCTGCCTGCCTCTGCCTCCAGAGTGCTGGGATTAGAGGCTCATGCCACCATGCCCTGCTTAAAAATATTTTACATGTTATCAAATACAGGAATTTTTTTTACCTTGTTTTACTTGATATCTTCAGGTTGCCCTTCTCCATTTTCCTTCCTCTGCTTGCTTCATTGACATTTTATTTTCTTTTTGTTGTCTTCCTTTGCCCTCTCTGTTGTTTTGCAGTCTCTACTAATCAGTTTCTAAGTGAGATTTCTTTTGCATTTTCATCTATACTATATCCTCAAATCATGACATGTATTGTGTAATTTGTGTTCCAGCAAATATAAAACTTTAATCTCACTTTCATTCAACTTCTAATATAAAAAGGAAACTATTTATTAGTTTTAAATGTTTGAAGTTCCAGTAAAAATATTTTTGGAAGAAGCACTTTGTATATCTTTTCCCATACTATTGAAAAATATATACTTTCACTTTGTTTCTTCAGTTAAAATTGCAAATCATTTGAGTGCTTTCACATTCAAGTTGAATATTTAGTCCATTAGCAAACTTTATTCAAATATGTCTGAAAGTGACCTAATCTAATATCCTTTTTACTATTATAGTTTGTTAAATGTCTTTCTCTTTTTGTTTTCTCTAACCATCTCTCTAAATATTCAGCTCCTTAAATATGGGAAGGATTTTGTAATTTAACTGTAGTATATTTCTCTTTAAGTCTAAGCACCATCAAACTTACTATGGTTAAATTTCTTCAATAAAATCTGTCTCTGCTTCTCCTACTGGTTAGCTAAGTTCAAAAACATATTATCTGTTCTAACATGCATGACACATTTTCGACTGTAAACTTTTACATTTACTTTAATTTTGTCTGGAATACATTTTTAATTCAAATTCTGATAGCTGTTCACAATTATTTCCATTTTTTGTTATCAAGGATCTTAGCCAGTATTTGGCTTCTGTGAGAAGACACCACAACAAAGGCAACTGCTATAAAGCAAAACATTTGGTTGGGGACTTTAATACAGTATCAGAGTTTTAGTCCACTGTCATCTTGGAAAGGAACATGGCAGCATGTACAAAAGCAATGGAATGTTTGTTGAGAACTAAATCCTGATCCAATGGCAGAGAGAAAAAATAGGTTTGGCAGGGGCTTTTAAAACCTCAAAGCTTATCACCAGTGGCATCCTATCTCCAACAAAGCTACACCTTTTAATTGTTCTAATAATTACAAATAGTGTCACTCCCTGGTGACTAAGCATTCAAATATATTAACCTATCCAGATCATTCTTTATCCAAACCTCCATATTCCATTTCTTGCCCCCATAGGCTTGTAGACATATCATAATACAAAAATCCATTAAGTTCAAGTTCAAAAGTCTTTATTGTATATAATATTCCCAACACTGGTTAAAAGAACAAAATTGAAAGTCTTTTCTGAGAAATATGGCCATCTCTTTACTTTAACTCCCAGTAAAATTAAAACAACAACAACAACAACAAAACCCAGAGCACATACTTCTAACATATAATGGCACAGAATATGCATTACCATTCCAATATAGAGGAAATGAAGTATAGTGATGAAATACTGGACCAAATCAAAAAAAAAAAAAAACCCAAAAGAACAACTCCAAATTGTGCAATTCCATGTCTGATATCAAAGAACTCTTCAGATCTTGAGCTCCTTTCAGTTTTTTGACTGCAAGACACTTCTGTCTCTGGGACTGGTTTCACACATAATAGCAGTTTTCATTGGCAGATAGTCCACTTCTCCTAGTATCTCTTTCAACTTCTGGTCTCCAATACAATCTGGACTTTTGCTTCATACCTACTTGCAATAGCCTTTCTTGGCTTCCTTTTAGGAACACCCCATATTCATGCCTGCCCCTAGAGGCTATCCTTATTAGAGAAGGGAGATTTCCATTTATTTTATTATTGACTCAAGAAAAAAAATCATATGGCCAAAGATGCCAAGTTCTGCTGACTGATTAGGCTGAACTTTTTCCCCTCATTCAATTATAATTATATCACCTTTCTGTTGTTGTTGACTCCCTTCATTGCTTAATGAGTGGTATTTTGTCCTAAGGTTAACTCACTCCTTTTATTCCATTTGGCATAAGTTTTTCTTAAAGTTTTTATCTATTAGATAAATGGACTTGTGACTAAAACCATTTCATGATGCTTCTTTTCTTTACTAACTATACATTTTGCATTTTTTCTTCCTCTTTTTCACTGTAGAATGCATGAGTTTGATCACTCGTAACAACATGAAACAGTTAATATCAGATGGCTGTAAAATATTCTCTGACAATACAATTAATCCAAAGATGTCTGTTTTAACCTCAGGTATATTTTAGGAATAAAGGCAGAAAGCAGACACTTTCTTTACTAAAATATCACTATAATAATGTCTAATATTCTTCCCTTTTGTAACTTCTCAAGTTAGTTGCTTCTGTCCACAGTGCTCTCAGCCCAAGTCCATGCACTTACTAGAATGGCTCTGTAAATCCCACATAAAGTGTTTAACTACTTTTCTAGGCCCAAAGTCCACATCCTGCCAACAAACAATATAGTCCGGCCTGCCCTAGTAACATCCCAGTCCTTGATACTAATGTCTGCTTTAATCGCCGTTCTATTGCTATGAAATGTCATAACCAAGACAACTTTATAAAAGAAAGAATTTAATTGGAGGCTTGCTTACAGTTTCAGAGGGCTAGTCCATTTCCATGATGGCAAGGAACATGAAGGCACACATGACAGGCATGGTGCTAAAAAAGTAGCTCAGAGCTATGTCCTGATCTCCAGCAGAGACAGATAGCTAGCTAGTTAGCTACAAGATAGATAGATAGATAGATAGATAGATAGATAGATAGATGATAGATAGAAGATAGATAGATAGATAGATAGATAGATAGATAGATAGATAGATAGATAGATAGATAGATAGATAGATAGATAGATAGATAGACTGGGCCTGGAATTGACTATTAAAACCTTAAAGGAGACACCTAGTGATCTAACTCCTCCACCAAGGTGACACCTACTCCAAAAAGACTATAATTACTCCAACAAGGCCATATCTCCTTCTAATTCTTCCTTGATAACTCATCAAATGGAATGAAGCATACAAATATATGAGCCTATTGGAGCCAAGTTATTCAAACCACCACGTGAAGAGAATGTGTTTCTTAATATTTTTGTTTGCAATGAATTTACTCATTTGTTGAGGTCCATCATCAGAACCATTAGCAATTCTTTTAACATTTTATACTGCTAAGCTTTCTTTACAAATACTTTTCACACTGAGCAATTATCACCTTTGTCTATTTGCTATATATCCCATTTTCCATTGTTATGAAAAATAAATTTATTCAAGGAACAAGCTATTAAGTGATTTTTAACACAAATTTTACTATAGTTCTTGATATAGATTTGTCTCAGAAGTCTATACTCCTACCATTTAGCCCCATCATATTTATTATTATTTTTGTGACCTTGTTGAACAAACTTAGGGATTGATTGCCAGAAAATAAGTGGTCTACATCTGAGCTATATCTCACCTGCTAACATTATTTCTTAGTATATATCATAAGTGACTTTTTAAAAACAAATTTTTGATCAGTTTCTTTCAACTGAAATGTTACTCTCTTGATTGTAAAACTGTAAAACTGTTTGTGTGTGTGTTCCCTCTTGTTTTTCCTAACATTCAAAAGTCAGAAAAGGGCAATCTTTTTAAACTTTGACTCTGGAAAAGTTTTTCTTCACATTTTTATTCCAAAATAAGTAAATGATATCTAATAATTCTCAATAAATAATTAAAATACAACTTTTTTGTGCAGTCACACACACACACACACACACACACACACACACACACACACACATATATATATATATATTCATGTGTCCGAGTAACTATTTCTTTTGCATAAACAGAAGGCAGGAAGAGCAAATGAGTAGAGTATAGGCCTGTTGTAAATCCCAAGAAGCTAGAATTAACTAAACATGAGGTAAAAATGGGCCACTCTTGCAAAACAGAGTTTAAGGTGTGAAGGCCATGGATTTAGGGAAATAATAGATTGTCAAAACCCTGAGGTCTAGTGCAACAGATC
>NW_026067957.1:7255289-7258943 GCF_014885135.2 Alexandromys fortis | reverse complement strand
CAGAACTAGGGAGGTGGAGAAAGCAAGAGATATGACTGGATGGAGAGAGAAATCGAAGAGGGAAGGAGACAGGAGCTCAGTGCATTTAGTTTCAGGTATTGTAGAGACAAGATACCATGTTTGGTCTGAGGTGCATTCAGTCTGAGGACTTACAGAGACAGGATACCACATTTGATCCGAGGATTTTGTCAAGGTAAAAACTAGTGACTGGCTGCTCTGCTTCTCTGCTCTTTCAGCATTTACCCCTGTATCTTGTATTTTTCATTATTGATTATGTAATACATAGTTTCAAATTGAAATAATGAGATGAATTAAATTGTATTTTGAAAATCTTGATAATTTTTGTCTTATCTCCAAAAACCTTGCTTGATGAGAGTGCCAAGACACAGGACTTAGAATAATTTATAAAACAGGTCATAGAGATCAAATCAGACAGAGGAATTTAAAGAAGAACCAATTCCAGCATTGCATTATAAGGTTAAAGAGGAACCGCCTAAGTTGATGACAGAAGTCAGAAAATAATTCCACACCAGTTCAAAATTATGAACAATAAAAGGATTGTTTGTTTAATGGCAAACTTACAGATCACTGTCCTAGAAACAATCCTCTGCACAAACAAGAACTGAGTCTAGCAGCTGGAAGTGGGAGCCAGAAGCAAGAGAGTGAGAGCACACTTTACAGCTGCTTTTACAGTATCAGAGAACACACCCAAGCAGACTGGTATATTAAAGGCTATTGGCTGAAGGAGCAGAATGTGCTCCCACAGCACATCCCCCTTTTGTTTAAATATGAGAATTCCAAACCCAATACAAAACTATATAAACTAGGAACAGATATCAAGTATAATTAGAATTATAATCATCATAAACAATATTAAGCAAGGAATGTATGCTAAATGTTTTAAAAAACATTTTATATTATGGGCTCTAAATCTTGTATAGGGAACAGCTTGGCTAGATTATAAGAGTACAGTAACCACAACTATCTAATCTTCAACACCATGGAAGGCTTGGGAAGGGATATAATAATTGAGCAGGCAAGAAGTACAATCAAGCAGCTTCCAAAGTGAGCAATATATGATGGAGATAATTAGCTACCTGAACAATCACCCAGAGTCTCATTTTTTTAGAGAATCCTAAAATTTTTTATTGAAGAAATATTTCATACAATACTTTCAATGCTTTCAAGTTCCTTTTTTTCTGTTGTAACATGCACTTTCTCTGTTACTTCTTTTGTTTGCCTCTCCTGCTAAATTTTGTTAGCTTTCAGTAATTAGAACCTTTGTCCTGGTTATAGTTACTGCAACTGCTGGAACCACTACCATTTGTAACATTGAAGCAAACAACTTTGGCTAAGTTCTAGCATAACTGACAGACCATTTTCAGAGGCAGAAAACATTTCAGAACCATCTACCCTATCTTAGCAAGATTTGACAGTCTTTTTCCTTGTGTCCTGCTTATTCATTTCCAGATACCATGTACTTTGTCAGTGGTTGAGTTATGGGCAGTTCCTTGCCAAAGGCTAATGGTGCCAAGAAGATAACAAACTCTGAGTGGAGTGTCTTCAGTGCTCAACATTCTCTCAGGAATAGATTGGTGCTCTCAGGAGCAATAATGTCTCATGTCAACAGAACCCTAAGTTATTTAAATGCCATATTCTACAGATCATTGAAGTGGTTGAAGATTACCTGTTTAGACAGAATACAATCTTTATGTATCTAAAGAACCTAATTGATCTGATTGTATGTACAACAAACATGAACAACTATTGACATATAATATTAATACCTATATAACTAAAATTTCATGTTAGAATATTAAATAATCTATAAATGAATGCACAACAAATGAGGACAACAGCCTCAAAATGTAAACAATGTATAAGTATTTTAATCAGAGGTAGGAGTAATATATAATGCAATATGAAAATATAGCCTAAAAGTTGTTTCAATATACACAATGTCCAAAACAGAGGTAGAAACATGCATATATACAATCTCACAAAATAACTTTGAATAGGTGTACAAATAATGTAAACAAAAATAACAAATATAATTTGAACTTGTATCAGTATACCAATGTAATTATCCATAAATAATAGCTCACAAGTATTTACTGTATTCCCACTATTATCCCCCTTTTTGAAGAAACAGTTTTCACCCCAACCCTCTATCTAGTATAAGTAATAGTCAACAATCACTAAATGGTGTTCCCAACCCTAAGGACAAACTGTTTTGAGATGGGGGCATTGTCCTCTAGGATTGCTTCCCACTGTCATGGGGGCAATGTTTTCTTAATGGGATCCTATAAAAGTAAAGTGATGGTTAAGTTTTAAAATTACTGTCTAGTATAGATGCAAACAATTTCCAGGCAGTCAATAGGGTTTTTTCCAAGGTTCTTATCTGGAGTTCTGGCCAGAACATCATGAGAAGGTGCTCCATTTCAGCAGCTGGTACCCAAAAATCCGGTCTTATAGAAGGACTATCAGCATCATGATGTCATCTCAAATAGGTTGAGTTATTGCTGTTGGGGCTCCATCTTCTTTCTGAAACATCAAAGAATACTACAGGAAAAGGATCTGTAGGAAAATCTATTGTTCATCATGGAAAACTTAAACATCATTCACATAAACATGCACTCAATGAAGAATAAGATATAGAGATGTAGAGATGGAGAAAGTAATTTTTTTCCAAAAGTCTTCCTTCTGTCTCATACCAGATGGCTCCTGATATGAAACAGAAACTCTGAATGTACCTTTTAACAACAAGCTTGGATTTAGAAAAGCATAAAGCCTAAAGCCTTTGTTCAACTCCCAAATCAGTTGAATATGTGTGTGTGTGTGTGTGTGTGTAAATATCAATTTTAGTTTAGTAGTTTCCTGTCATCATGGATTGATGTGGGACTCTTCTGTTTTGAGTTGATTTCATTGGTTAATAAAGAAACTGCCTTGGCCCTTGATAGGACCGAAAATTAGGTAGGTGGAGTAAGCAGAACAGAATCCTGGGAGGAAGTGTGGTAATCGCCATGCCTCTCCTCTCTGAGCCAGATGTGATGAAGCTCCAGCCCAAGATGGACTTACACTAGAATCTTCCTGGTAAGACACCACCTCGTGGTGCTACACATATTACTAAAAATGTGTTAAGCAAGATATGAGAGTTAGCCAGTAAGAGGCTGAAACTAATGGGCCAGGCAGTGTTTAAATGAGTACAGTTTGTGTGTTGTTATTTCAGGGCATAATCTAGCCAGGCAGCCGGGAGCCGGGTGGCAGGAAAGCAGCCTGCAGCTCCTTCTACAATGGAGGAAATTCCTTTCCAGAATAAGTAAAAAACTTAATGCCTATTATTAAAAAAATCATACTGCTCTGGATGACAGAATACCTTTAGAAGATAATGCAAAAATTTCAGGTGAAATAATGAATCAAAATTAATAAAGGTTAGATTAGGAACTTCCCCACAGTTGAAGTTGGAGCAGGGTCTTGTTTTTGTCTTTCTAGTATAATAAAAACAACCATCTTGAAGAATTTAAAAACCTTTAGATAAATAAACATCCAAAGAAGAAGGGAGAACTACCCAAAAAATTACAAAGAAAAGGAATAATGTAACTATAAGGTTATCTCTGAAGTTCCCCCCTCCATCAAAAAAAAAAAAAAAAAAAA
>NW_026067957.1:7246863-7253090 GCF_014885135.2 Alexandromys fortis | reverse complement strand
TTTTTTTTTTTTTTTTTTACCAATCCCATGTGAGAAAGGTGTATTTCTCATCAATGGTTTTCAGAAAATTTTCCAGTTTTTTTATAGTAAATATTAAAGATGCAGCTTCTTCTCCATTCCATTCAAAAAACTCTGCTTCCTCTGAAACATGAATGAGCTAGGATAGCAAAGATGCTATTTGAGATAGGTTTAAGAATATGTTCTCAGTTCTTACAATGGTACCTCAGCATGATCCAAGAACTGAAAGGGACAATAATAGCTGAATCATTATGTTCCATTATACTTCCTAGACTATTTCCAAATATAAAAGAAAGTATCAACATGCATCACCAAGCGATGCCCTTTTTCTGGTATTGTAGACTGTATTCATACACACCCCAAATAAATATAATTAATATCTACAAAATTCCACCTATGAAATTAAAATATTTTCACAGAAAAAAAAACATAGCTTGAGAATTTTGGTTCAAAAGTAGTGGCTTTAATGCCTTTAGCACTCTATTTTACATATGTTAGAACACTTATGAAGATAAATCTTGACCGATAATATAAATGGGAAAGCAATGTCTTTAATTGTTCTGAGTCATATTGTTGGCAGTGCTGGTTCATCTTATGGAACTAAATCTGGGTACCAGAGAAATCCTCACTAATGTGGCATCTCTGTGAAAAAAAAAAAAAATCTTCCAATTTGACAGTTCAGAGCCATTTTCTTTATTTTGAAAACTGAAGCCACCAAAATTAATTATCATATATAAAAGAAGAAACATTCAGCTTTGGCTACACACAATGGCTATATATAATATCGCTTTCATCTTAGAGAATCACTATAAATCTTTGAGGCTATAATTCAGAGACCTCTGTTCCATGACAATGACCTTTTGGCCTTGTCTTTCTCCTTTACTCACATTTTGCGTTTACATATCTTCCAATATAATAAGCCTGCCACCAACTAATGTTATAAAGTAGTAATTGTTTCTAATTGGTAGGGAGGTGTCAGACCATTCTGGTAATGTTGTGAAACTGTAAGAAGGGGGAGTGAGAACATTCACAGGCCCAGCAGTAATTATCTACTAATTTGGACTGTTTGTGTGGGGATAGCTCATTATGGCCCTTAAGAAACCTCAGAATAAAGAGGGAAAGTAGGTAGAAAGCAAGGTTAAATAATTAGTGCTCCACAGATTTTTTTTTTAAAATATGATTCAAAGAGTAGGATTAAGGGTGAGAAATGTGACCAGAGTAACAATTAATAAATGGTGGAATGTTTGGGACAACCAGGTTTTATGTTTTTGTGTGAGAAGGAGTAAGCTGATATCTTGAAGTGGGGCATTAAAATAACATTATTTCAATTTTATTACACTCTTCCAATTATTATGACCTTCATCACCCACTTTTATTTTATGGTATAAATCTCATGCTTAACAATGATTCTCATGAGACCCCAAAAGACTTTCATTAATTTGCAAGATGTTTTTTTTTTTTTTACTCTTTTGTCTTTAGAGGTTATAAACATATTTGGGGTTTAAAACATTTGTGCAACACACACACAGGCATCAAAACACAAATTTTAAAAATAAATAAATATTTAATTATTGCTATGCAAAAAGTCTGAATTGCTACATTTCTCCCATATATTTCTCCTATATGCATGTTCAAATTTTCATACATATACATACTAATTAGGCAAAGTTTTTAATGAATATTTTAAAGATTTTTAACTTCTCCATTCAAGTAATAACCATTGACTCCACCTAGATAAATGGAATTAAACTGTTGTTTTGTTTTTCTAGCTTATTGAATTAGATAATGGAATTGAGTATTTTTCAGTTAAATGGTTTGTGCAATTTAAACATTTCAGAAAATATACCTATATGCTTTTTATATACAGTCATTCAAAAACTTTAAAGATGACCCAGAAAATTATGAACCAATTCACTCATCTAAGAATATGTATTCCTGTAGTATGTAAAGCAAATAATTGCACTGTTTCAAAATTATAGTATTCAGACTGCAAAGGATAAACATCTCACCCATATAAACAGGAAATATTTTTTCTCTTTTAATTCAAAGGAATCTTCCCTAAATATGCACTAAGTTGGAAAAGAGCACTGTACTATTTTAAAAATTGAATTATGATGTTGGGTGATTAGATTCCTGGAACATTATTGTTAATGTTCAAAAAAATAATTCAAAACCGGGCTATAAACCAGACCTAATAATCGACTAAGCAAGAAGTTCATTAAGAACTGAAGGATTTCAATGTGTGAATGATTGAATTCATTGTTGTTGGTTCCCTTGTTTTTAAAAGGACTTGTTGACATTATACAATATCATTCCTCACTTTTGAAACTTGGCATATTTTATTGAATTAAAATGAATTTATAGAGAAACCCATGGACGAGGGGGCAGAAAGATTGTCAGAGTCATATGGTATGGAGGACACCAGAAGAACATGGCCCACTGAATCAACTAATTAGGGTTCACATGGGCTCATAGAAACTGAATCAGCATGCACAGGGCCTGCGTGTTAGAGCTGCTTTTGTGGGACTCCTAACATTTAAATTGGGTATATCTCTGACTATTTTGGCTGCTCTTGAGTATCTTTTCCTCCTGTTGGGTTGCCTCATACAGCCTTGATATGAAGGATCTTCACTCATTTTATTGTATCTTTTATCCCCCTCTTTGCCTGCCAACTCTTGGAGGCCTGCTCTTATCTGAAGAGGAAAAGAGGGTGTGGAATGTATCTTGGAGAGAGGGAAGGTTGGGCAGAGCTGAATGGAGTGGAAAAATGGAAAACTGTGGTCTTGATGCATTGATGAGAAAATATTTTATTTTCAATAAAAAATAACATTAAAAAAGGAGTTCAAAAACATTTGAACATTTTTTCAAATATTTTAAATAATACATAAGAGTAATACATTGCAAATTTGAAAATCGCATTGATTACTTTGCATTTCATTAGGAATTTTCTCTTTTTGCAATTTTAAGAAAATTTTATGTGCATGGAAGTTTATCTGCACATGTCCATGTGTACCATGTATGTCTGGTATCAGGAGATAGCCAAAGAATTATCTATACATGCTGGAACTGGAGTAACAGATGGTTGTAAACCACCATGGGTGCTGGGAACCCAACCTATGTCCTCTGCAAGAACACAAATGGCTCTTAAGAACTCTTTTTTGAATCATAACTTGTTTTCTTAGTTTTTCAAATATATTTAAAATTATTTTAAAAATTAAAATATAATCATATTTCATTCCCCTCCATCACTCCATTCTGTATAATTCAATGATTACCTCTTAAATTCATGTCCTCTTTTCTTTAACTTTTATTGTTACATATAAGTAAAAATGCACACATATATAAATACAACCTGCAAAGTCAATTAGGGTTTCTTATACATATATGATATCATAGATGATCACTTGGAATTGGGTAGACAATTAGATTCTCAATCAGGCATTGGTGGACATGCGTTTAATGCTAGCACTCGGGAGTCAAAGACAGGCAGATCTCTGTGAGTTCGAGGCCAGCCTGGTCTACGAGAGCTAGTTCCAGGACAGGCTCTAAAACTACAGCAAAGCCATGTCTCGTAAAAACAAAACAAAAACAACAACGAAAATGAAAGCAAAAAAAAAAAAAAAAATTAGAGTCTCTTGTAGTCTCTTGATTAACAACTTGGGTATTTTGTTAGATATTGTATGACTCTTGGGAGATATAATTTCAGCTAAGGTAGGAAAATTGCATTTGAATACAAACAAATTCACACACATATATGCAATACATATGTGTGTGTTATTTCAGGTAAATAAGGAGGCTTATTCCTGAGACTAATCCTTCCTCTCTTAGCAATTCTTAGTTGTCTGTAGTTGTTTTGTTGCTGTTGTTTGTTTTGTCTAGAAGTAGAGATGCATAAGATTTATCACTTTTACATAACATGTCTATTGGTGTAGTCAATATTCTGGAACTCTTTAGGCAGCCATATTGTTGAACCACCATGGAAGTATTCTTCCTGTCATTTCTAGGAGATACTGACTCACAGTATACTTGCTGGTCCTCTGACTCTTACAATCTTTCCATCATAATTGCCATAATTTCCCCTGACCCCATGGAGCAGACATTATAATATATATCCAATAAGTCTGGGCAAATCAAGATCAGTTTTTCTCCGAATTTGTGACTTTCTCTAATGGCCTTCTTATGTTAAAAATAGATGGGAGGGAACTACACTGATTTGTGGGTATAAAGATAAACATTTTTAACATAACTGGAATTATGCTGGCTTAGTAAATTTTAGTTGTAGGTCAGTTTCTAAGATCTGTGATTGATTAGTCCTGAATCACTACTTAAGTTTACAGTACTAAGCAAGATTTGCCTTTTGTTAAGTTGCTAGTTACTTCCAAGATCTGAGTGTCACTATTGCATCTTTACTGACATGTTGGTCACTGGGGTTCATAGACATAAATACTTCATAATATTCCTGCCCATCCTTGGATATTTTTCTAACACCTTCAAGTACTAGAAAGACATACCTCAGAGAGGAGTCATTCATGGCAGAAACAGACCAGAACTTCCAGGTCCTTGTCTAAGCATTAAGGATTTACCTTCAAGTTCTGGGAGGCAATGAAAAGCAATAGCAATAGCCTATATTACTTAGGGAGTCTCTTGGAGTGTCTTGACCAACTTAGGTATTTTGTTAGTTATTGTTTGGCTCTTGGGCAATACACTATCACCTATGGTAGGAAAGTTGCATTTGGATACAAATACATTCAAACACATATACATAATACGTATATATTATATATAAGTTCAGGTAAATAAAAATAATATAATTCTTTGACTTTTACACAAATTTCTGTTTTCCTTCTTTTCATCCTTCTCCTTCTGTATTTGTTAGTCTCCTGCCCCACTCCCAGTCAAAGTGCATCCTCCTCTTATTTTTGCTATTTATTCTTTCATATCACTTCTTTCCTGTTATAACTCTCATTCTAAGATTTCTTCACATGGACCCTTTTTCATTTCCTGGACTTTGCATTTGCCCCAGGATATCTACATACTTTCAAAGATTTGGATGTGGGAGCCATTATTTATTTCTAGTTCTGGGTTACCTCACTCAGAATTTTACTACAGTGCATTTCTATTCCTGTCCACATGTTTACCTACAGAAACAACAATAATATGAGAATTTTTTACTAGTTTACTAAAATATACAATACAAAAACAAAAGACCCAGCTAATCTATGAACCACTTACCTAAGAGTTACTTGATATTGAACTCTTATTTTTATTTATAAGTATAATCTTTATGACTATATTGGATCCAACTTTTTAAAATATTTCTTATTTAATTAATTAATTTTACCATGTTGTTCAGTTTCGCCTCCATCACTACTCTTTTCTCAGTTCTTTCCCAAACTTCTGCTCTTTCCCCTCCCCCATACATTTCTCCTTTTTTTTCTTCTAGAAAAGGACAGATCTTCCAGGTATACCCATCATCCATGGCAGATCAAATTATGGTGTGAATAGGCACCTCCCCTTGATGTGGGAGTGATTTCTTATTAATAAAGAAACTGCCTAGGCCCATTTGATAGGCCAACCCTTAGGTGGGTGGAGAAAACAGAACAGAATTCTGGGAGAAAGAAGCTGAGTTGAAAAGTCGCCATGCGCCGGTAGTGGTGGCGCACGCCGGTAGGATTTGCTGAAGGAGGCAGAGGCAGGAGGATCACGAGTTCGAGGCCAGCCTGGGCTACACATTTTTGAGGCTGTGGAGGAAGGGGTACCCTCATCCATTGCTGGTGGGAATGCAATCTTGTGCAACCACTTTGGAAATCAGTGTTTCGGTTTCTCAGGAAATTCGGGATCAACCTACCCCTGGACCCAGCAATACCACTCTTGGGAATATACCCAAGAGATGCCCTATCATATGACAAAAGCATTTGTTCAACTATGTTCATAGCAGCATTATTTGTAATAGCCAGAACCTGGAAACAACCTAGATGCCCTTCAATGGAAGAATGGATGAAGAAAGTGTGGAATATATACACATTAGAGTATTATGCTGCGGTAAAAAACAATGACTTCTCGAATTTTGCATGCAAATGGATGGAAATAGAAAACACTATCCTGAGCGAGGTAACCCAGACCCAAAAAGATGAACATGGGATGTATTCACTCATAATTGGTTTCTAGCCATAAATAAAGGTCACGGAGTGTATACCTGGTGAACCTAA
>NW_026067957.1:7242036-7243249 GCF_014885135.2 Alexandromys fortis | reverse complement strand
CTCCCTGGTAAGCCAGCTCGTGGGCTACACAGAATATTAGAAATGGGTTAGAACAATATGTAAGAGCTAACCAATAAGAAACTGGAACTAGCCAGGCCAGGCAGTGTTTGAAAGAATACAGTTTCTGTGTAATTATTTCGGGGCATAAGCTAGCCATGCAGGCGGCCAGGTGCCGGGGACGCAGCCCTGCCACTCCTATTTCAACATCCCCTCCTATTGGGATTCACAATGCAGCCTAGTAAGAGGAAATGGTCCCAAAAGCATGTAACAAAGTAATATTTGATGCATGATCATATCAACACATCCTAGAAAATAAATGTTCAAAGGCTTTCCTAAGTTTTTAAGTTTGATATTTTCTATTCTACCAATGGGAACAAAGATTTATAGTTTTATCTAATTCATTAAAATTATCCATGACATTTTTACTGATCATAAAGTTCATACCCTACATGCAATATTTCTTGTGCATATGATTTATGTAGTTAACATATTTAATAATACTAACTCTTTATATATGTGTGACAGGTGATTCCTTTGGCACAAATGCTAATACTCACCAACTATGCACTATGCTTTCTTAATTTCCCTTCCAGTTAGTTTGGGATAATGCACATTTTTTTTTATAAAAGCAATAACTCTCAGAGAAGTTGAGAGGGAGATTCATCTCATTTCAATACAGTTTTTAAAATCCTGAGATTTCCATAAATATGTGCTTAATTTGTGACCCAAATTCTATTCACTACGTGAGAATTGTTAGCCTAAATTTTCTATCAATGTAGAATGGAATTTGCCCATTAAGAAGAACAATATATTTTGTATTATAACACTAATATTTAGCACATTTAATGCTACCTCATAGCCCTGCCTTACTTAAATGTTACTACATATATTGATGTTCTAGAAGTCCTAAAGTTCATTGTTAAAACAAAAACTAATCTATAACTGAAATTATAAAATATTGCAACATTAAAAATTAGATTAAAATTAGAATTCAAACTTAGTTTTAAATGTATAATGCATTTTAAAATTTAGCAGTCAGGGACATAGAAGAACAAAGAATTTTTACGATCCAAAATCCAAATAGAGCAAATAAGATATTGAAAGTACTGAAACAACCTGTAAGAGTAATTTTTCCCATGTGAGATTTGCTTTTTTCTGTTTTCTCATTTCTTTTATTTTCTTTATAATAGATAAGAGGTGGGTAACTGGTAAA
>NW_026067957.1:7220409-7241912 GCF_014885135.2 Alexandromys fortis | reverse complement strand
TGAAAGGGAGTAGGCGGGAACCAGAGACTTCTGTGGGTCTGGATACCAGTCTAGGACCTCTGAGGGAGTAGACAGGAACCAGAGACCTCTGTGCATCTGGGGTGAAAATCCAGAACTGCTGATTTCTGATCCAGGACCTCTGCCAGAACAGGCCCAAGGCAGCAATCTCAACAAGAACAGCCCCAAACAAGCAATCTCTTTTGGCACAGGTCCAAACAACCCCTCATATTTCAGAGCAAACACTGGGAGCGCCAAGCAACCTCCTGGAACATGTAGTGCCCAGTGAGGTGACTGGAACTGTGGCTCTGACTGCAACATGAGAAGCAATCATCTGAGCATTGTATCCACTGGCAACTGGAAGACTGATCACCAGAGTCACAGATAGCCCCAACTACTCCTATCTGAGAAAAAGATTGGTACACAAGGTAAGAACACATACAACACCACAAAGAGCAACAGGACAACAGTTAAACCTAGTGACTCTACAATAGCAAAACTTGAACAACTAAATATAGATGAAGCAGAAGAAAAATGACCTCAAAAATAAATTTAGGATGGAATGTTTGAGACCCTTAAAGAGAAAATGAGAAATGACTTCAAAGAAATGGAAGAAAAAAGAAACGAAAATTGAAAAAAACATCAACAAATCCCTTAAAGAAAACCAAGGAAAAGCAATCAAACATATGAAAGAAAATATTTAAGACTTGAAAGCTGAAATAGAGACAATAAAGAAAACACAAGCCAAGGAAGTTATAGAAACAGAAATCATGAGAAAAAATGTCAGGAACCACAAATGCAAGCATATAGAATAGAATACAAGAGATGAAAGAGAGAATTTTAAGCTCTGAAGATACAATAGAGGAAATAGACTCATCAGTCAAGGAAAACATTAAATCTAACAAAAGATTAACATAAAATATCCAGGAAATATGGGACACTATAAAAAGACCAAACCTAAGAATAATAGGTATAGAAGAAAGGAAGTTCAACTCAAAAGCAGAGAAAATATATTTAACAAAATTATAGAAGAAAACTTTCCCAACCTAAAAAAGATATTCCTATGAAGATTCAAGAAGCTTACAGAACACTAAATAGACTGGATAAAAAAGTCCTCTCACCATATAATAATCCAAACACTAAACATAAAGAATAAAAAAAAGAAGAATATTAAGAGCTACAAAGGAAAAGACCAAGTAATATAAAAAGGCAGACCTATAAGAATTACACATGATTTCTCAATGGCAACAAGGAAAGCCAGAAAATCCTGGTCAAGCATTATACAGACATTAAGAGACCACAGATGCCAGCCCAGACTACTATTACCAGCAAAACTTTCAATCACCATAGAAGGACAAAACAAGATATTCCATAATAACAACACCTAGCCACAAATCTAGCATTACAAAAAATACTAGAAGGAAAACTCCAACACAAGGAAGTTGGCTACATCAACAAAAACACAGAAAATTGATGATCTCACACCACCAAATTCCCCCCAAAAGGAAAACATCCAAATTAACATCACCAACAATAAAAAATAAATTAACAGGAGATAGCAGTCACTAGTAATTAACATCCCTTATATAAATGGACTCAACTCATCTATAAAAAGACAAAGGCTAACAGATTGGATACAAAAACAAAATCCATCCTTCTGCTGCATACAAGAAACACAACTTAATCTCAAAGTCAGACATCGCCTCAGAGTAAAGGGTTGGGAAAATTTTTCAATCATGGACCTAAGAAACAAGCTGGTGTAGCTATCCTAATGTTTAACAAAATAGACTTCAAACTAAAATTAAATCAAAAGAAACAGAGAAAGACATTTCATATCAGTCACAGGAAGAATCCACCAAGAGAAAATGTCATTACTGAACATCTATGTCCTGAATATAAAGGCACTGTCATAAGTAAAGGAAACACTTTGAAGCTTAAATCATACATTAAACTCCACATGGTAATAGTGGGAGACTTCAATGTCCTATTCCTACCACTGGACAGTTCTGCCAGACAGAAACTTAACAGAAAAATAAGACATATATAGAACATTCCATCTACACATAGAAGAATATATGATTTTCTCAGCACCTTATGGAACATTTCAAATATTGACCACATACTAAGTAACAAAACAAACCTCAACAGATACAAAAATTGGAATAACCCCATATATCTTATCAGATAACCATTGGTTAAAATTAGAATTCAACAGACACTAATTACAGAAAGCCCACAAACACTTAGAAACTAAATGATGCTCAGCTGAGTTATCAATTGGTCATGGAAGAAATAAAGAGATAAATTCAAGACAATAAAACTCAATGAAAATGACTATACAACATACCCAAATGTAAGAGGCAAAAATGAAAGCAGTGTGAAGAGGAAAGTTCATAGCACTGAACGTCTACAAAAAGAAGCTGAAAAATCCCACACTAGTGAATTAAAAGAACAGTTGAAAACTTCAGAACAAAAAGAAGCAAACTTGCCCAAAAGAATTAAAAAGTAGGAAATAATCAAATTTGAGCTGAAATCAACAAAATAGAAACAAAGAAAACAAAACCAACAATCAATGAGACCAAGACTTGGTTCTTCAAGAAAACCAACAAAATATACAAACCTTTGTGCAACCTACACAAAAGGCAGAGAAAGAATATCCAAATAAACAAAATCAGAAATGAAAAGGGGGACATAACAACAGAAATGGAGGAAATACAGAGAATAATCAAGTCATATTTCAAAAAAAAATTACAAAATTCAAAAACTTAAAGGAAATGGACAACTTTCTAGATAAATATCACTTACCAAAATTATGTCAGGACCAAAAGGAAATTAAATGTACCTATAACTGTTGAAGAAAAAGAAACAGTCATCAAGCATCTCGCAAATTAAAAAAAGCCCAGGATGAGATGATTTCAGCTCAGAAATTTACAAGATTTTTAAAGAAGAACTAATACCAATACTCCTCAAATAGTTCCACACAATAGTAGCAGAAGGACATTACCAAACTCTTTTTATGAAACTATAATTACCCTGATACCCAAACCACATAAAGGCATTATTAAGAAAAAGAATTACAGACCAATCTCACTCATGCACAGTGAAGCAAAAATACTAAATAAAATATTGACAAAATGAACCCAAGAATACATCAGAGCTATCATCCACCATGATCAAGTTAAGTTCTCCTTAGAGATTCAGGGATGGTTTAACATATGAAAATATATCAATATTTATATCCACCATATAAACAACCTGAAAAATAAAAACCACATGATGATCTCATTAGATGCTGACAAAGTTTATGAGAAAATACAGTGGACATGTCAGTGAGACAAAAAAAAATAACAGTTAAATAAGAGAACTAACAGATGTTATGACCCAAATGTACTTTATAGACATCTATATAGAATATTCCATCCAAACAGAACAGAATATACCTTTGTCTTGGCCCCTCATGGAACCTTTTCAAAAATTGACTACACCCTCATTAACAAAACAAACCTCAACAAATAAAAAAAATGAAAAAGCCCAATGTACCTTATCAGATCACCATGGATTAAAACTAGAAGTCAACAACAATACTAATTCCAGAAAGCCCACAAACAAATGGAAATAAAACAATGCTCACCTGAATCATCAATGTGTCAGGGAAGAAATAAAAAGAGAATTTGAAGACTTCCTAAAATTCAATGAAAATGACCACACAACATAGCCAAATATATAGGACACAAGAAAGCTGTGTTAAAAGGCAAGTTCATAGCAATAAATGCCTACATAAAGAAGCTGAAAAAAATTCCGTACTAATGAATTAACAGAACAGTTGAAAACTTTAGAACAAAAAGAACCAAGTGAATTAGATGGCAGGAAATAGTCAAATTGAGATCTGAAATTAACAAAATAGAAACAAAGAAAACATACAAAGAATCAATGAGACAAAGTTGCTTCTTCGATAAAATAACAAAATAGGCAAACTTTTATCCAAACTAACTAAAAGGCAGAGAGAGAATATCTAAATTAATAAAATGAAAAAATAAAAGGGGGGACATAACAACAGAAATGGAGGAAATACAGAGATTCATCAGTTAATATTTCAAAATTATGTCCTACACAAAATTGGAAAACCTAAAGGAAATGGACAACTTTCTGGATAAATATCACTTAGCAAAATTAAGTCAAGACCAGATAAGCAAATTAAATAGACCTATAACTGCTGATGAAATAGAAACAGACATCAAAAGTCTCCCAACCAAAAAATGCCCAAGACCTATGGTTTCAGTTCAGAATTCTACAAAATTTTGAAAGAATCGATACCAATACTCCTCAAATTATTCCACACAATAGAAACAGAATAAACATTGCCAAACTCTTTTTATGAGGATATAATTATCTTAACACCTAAACCACAGAACAATATGACTACGAAAGAGAATTACAGACCAATCTCACTCATGAACTTTGATGCAAAAACATTCAATAAAATATTGGCAAATCAAATCCACAAACACATCAGAGACATCATTCACTATGACCAAGTTGGCTTCATCCCAGAGATATGGGGGTAGTTCAACATACAAAAATCTGTCAGCATAATCCACCATATAAACAAACTGAAAAATAAAAACCATATGATCATCTCATTAGATGCCAAAAAAGCTTTCGACAAAATACAATATACCTTCATGATAAAGGTCTTGGAGAGAACAGGCATACAAGGACCATACAAAAATATAATAAAGGCATTATAAACCAAGCAAACAGCCAAAATCAAACTAAATGGAGAGAAACTTACAGTGATCCTGCTGAAATCAGGAACAAGACAAGTTTGTCCACTCTCTCCATATCTGTTCTACATAGTTCTTAAGGTCCTAGCTAGAGCTTTAAGACAAAAGAAGTAGATCAAGGGGATATGAATCAAAGAAGAAGAAGTTTCTCATTATTTGCTGATGATATGATAGTTTACATAAGTGATTCCAAAAATTCTACCAGGGAACTTCTACAACTCATAAACACTTTCAGTAATGTAGCAGGAAGCAAGATTAATTCAAAAAAATTAGTAGCCTACCTTTAAACAGATAACAAATGAGCTGAGAAAGAAACCAAATAAACATCACACTTCACAGTAGCCACAAATAACATAAAATATCTTTGGGTTACTCAAACCAAACAAATGAATGACCTGTATGAGAAGAACTTTAAATCCTTGAAGAAAGAAATTGAAAAAGATTCCAGAAAGTAGAGATCTCCCATGCTCTTTGATAGGCAGAATTACATGGTAAAAAATGCAATCTTACCAAAAGCAATCTACAGATTCATCATATTGCCTATCAAAATTCCAGAAAAATTCTTCACAGAAATGAAGAGATCATTACAACTTCATAAGAAAAAAAAAAAGGAAACCAGGATAGCCAAAACATTCCTGTACAATAAACAAACTTCTGGAGGTGTCATAATCCCTGTCTTCAAATTCTACTACAGAGCCACAGTACTGAAAACAGCCTGGTATTGGCACAAAAACAGACAGGAGGAGCAATAGAACCAAATCAAAGACCCAGATATTAATCCACACACCTATGAACACCTGTTTTTTGACAAAGAAGCCAAAAATATGAAATGGAAAAAGGAAAGCATATTTAACAAATACTGCTGGCACAACTAGATATCAACATGTAGAAGAAAAAACTAGATCCACATCCATCACCATGCACAAAACTCAAGTCCAAATGGATAAAATATATCAACATAAAGCCACCCACACTAACCTCATAGAAGAGAAGTGGGAAATATGAATGCATTGGCACAGGAGGCCATTTCCTAAATATAACTCCATTAGCAAAGACACTGAGAAAATGATTAATAAATGGGACCTTCTGAAACTGAGTAGCTTCTGTAAAGCAAAGGACATGGCCAATAACACAAAACAACAGCCTGCAGAATGGGAAAATATCTTCATCAGATATTTTCTATGTCAGACAGAGGTGTGATTCTGAAAATAAACAAAGAAATTTGACATAAAAAAAAATAAGTCAATAAAAAATGAAGTACAGACCTAAAGGAGAACTCTCAACAGAGGAATGTAAAATATCTGAAAGAAACTTAAAAAAACTCAACATTCTTAGCCATCAGAGAAATGCAAATCAAAACAGCTTCGAGATTCTATGTTACACTTGTAAGAATTGCCAAGATCAAAAACACTGATAACAACTTATACTGGACAGGATGTGTTTTGTTGGTTAATTAATAAAGAAAACTGCTTGGCATGATAGGCAGAACATAGGTAGGCAGAAAAGACATAACAGAATTCTAGGAGAAAGAAAGCTGAGTCAGGCAGACACCATAGCTCTCCTCTCCGAGATGGATGTAGGCTAGAATCCTCCTGGTAAACCACCACCTCATGGTGCTACACACATTAATTGAAATGGGTTAATCAAGATGTGAGAGTTAGCCAGTAAGAGGCTAGAGCTAATGGGCCAAGCAATGTTTAAAAGAATACATTTTCCATGTAATTATTTCGGGTAAAGCTAGCTGGGCGGCAGAACGCAGCCCACAGCTCCTCATCACAATGGATGCGGAGTAAAGGGAACACTTCTGCATTGCTGGTGGAAGTGCAAGCTGGTACAATCCCTTTAGATATTAGTATGACAACTTCTCAGAAAATTAGGAAACAACTTACCTCAAGATCCAGTAATACCACCTTTGGGAATATACCGAAAGGATGTTCAAATGTATCACAAGGACATGTGCTCAACTGTGTTTGTAGCAGCATTGTTGTCACAGCCAGAACCAGGAAACACCTAAATGCTCCTTGACCAAAAAGTGAGTAAGGAAAATGTGATACATTTACAAAATTGGGTACTACATAGCAGGAAAAAAAAATGACATCTTGAAATTTGCAAGAAAATAGATGTATCTAGAAAACATCATACTGAGAACACAGACCCAGAAAGACAATTATCATACATACTTACCCATAGTGCTTTTTAAACGTAAACAAAGATAACCAGCTTACAAATCACAATCCCAGAAAACCCAGACAACAATGAGGACACTAAGAGACACATGCATGGATCTGATCTACATGGGAAGTAGAAAAAGACAAGACTTCTTGTATAAATTGGGAACATGGGGACCACAGAAGAGGGTTAAAGGTACCGGAAGGAAGGGGAATAGAGAAAAATGTATAACTCTTTAAAAATCAGCTTTAAAAAAGAAGTTTCTGTTTGTTGTAGATGGTGAGTGACACAGTGCCTCAAAATTAATGAAGGTGAAGAGAATAACAGACATTATATATTCAGTTCTAACATGAAGATACATATTACAAGCCCTCTCAAGGCTCAGGGAGCATTGCAGAGAGATACTGGGAGGAGTGTTAGAATTAGCAAAGGATGAAAAAGAAAATGTTTTAATTAGAGGGAATTATGAAAATACAGAATTATGGATATAAAGGAAAAGATGAACATTTACATCAGACATAAATAAACTTAATACATGGATTTTAAAATGTCAAGAATTAACTAAAATAGAAAGTATAATTACATAATGTTTATGAGTTTTATTCTAAATATAGAGATGAAGAAACATCCTAACTAATATATTAAATAGAAAAGATATGCCCAAACTCTTGTTGAATAAATAATGTCTAAACAAATTAGACTTAACAAATCATGCCAGATTTAAAGTTGATAAATTCATAGCATTTAATAAATGAATAATCCATAAAACATTCTAAATACTTTAGTACTCACTAAGGCAGCAAAGAATGATTTTCTGAAACAATGCAAAAATTAATATAGTTGCAGAAAAATTAATAATCAAGGTAGAAGACTTTCCAGATTCTTACAATTCTGATAGATGACAAACATCAGTAATCAAGATAAAAAGAAGAGACATTCATCAATCTGTTCTGGTTGGTGCTGTTGGAGCAATGCAGTTAATAACAGAACATGTATTTAAAAATTATTACATCCAAAGTTTCCTCAAATTCACAAAATGTATGATAGTAAAAGAAATCTCATCACAATTCAAAATATATTCAAGCACTGTATTATTTTAGGAAAATTGAAGTTTCAAATATTTTTAAATACTAAAATAATGTTCAAGATGGTCTTATAAAGTATAATTTGCTGATACCACAAATGGAAAAGGAGACATAGTTCCAAACTTTAGTGTAACTAAAACTTCGATATATTGTATTTTGAAAAACTATTCCATAAATACACTTCAGAAAAAAAGAGAAACTTTACAAATTCTTTAAAAAAATCAATGTCAGAAAAATAACACAAGTAGTAGTAATAATAAAATAAATAATTTGATTAAAACCTGCTTTCAAATGCAAATAAAAATTCCAGATTTTCCTCCATATTAAATGAGTGAATTATATGGTAATTTAAATGAAAAAAATTATCACAATGTCAACATTAAAAAACCCTTATAAGAGTAATACTGAGTAAAATCTGCAAAAGTAAATTCTGTGTAAACTCATTTTACACATATATAAAAACATAATACCAATCTACAATGTTAATTCAGAAAAGCATTTACCATTGATGTTTGGTAGTAAAAATAAAAAAAAATAAACAGAAGGTGGGTCATGTGTGGTATATTAGTAGTCACATGCTTTTTGTCTGCCAGTCTTTACCTTAGTGCACTCATATGTTGAGAATTCATCAATGTTGCTAATAAAAACGTGAATTGTCTGACTGAATCACTACGTCTAAGCGACTCTACCCACACCCCTAGAGGACATCTATAATCTAATAGAGACATTTTGTTTCTCTAAATTTCATGAATGTGCTACTGGCATCTAGTGGGCAGAAGCTGGGGATGCTTCTAAGTGTGGCACAGAACAGGAGGCTGTACCCCTCTGCAGAGAATTCCCGGTTCAAAATGTCAGGAATGCACTGCTGAGAAACTTTGTGCATGTCATAGATGTTACCACAAATTTATTAAAATAAAGACATACAATTCCATACAGATAACCTAGATTTGTGTTAAATACATAAAAGAATTTTCAATTTATAGGTATGTAGAAAATTAATAAATCTTAGAAAATATAGGAAATTAAAATATTGAAATCATAAGATATGAGCAGCAATATTATAATTTCACAAAGACCAACAATAAATATGAATTTAAATATAATTCTACCATTATGTATTTCTTTGTAATTTATTTTTAAGGATTCTAAAAGATCTCTAAAATCACATTTCTTGTGAGAAAAACTTTAAAGGAACTACAGAAATAAATATGACCCAAGGTTCAGAAATGTAGCAATTAAGGAATAATCTATCTTGAGTTTATAAATCTTATAAGACAAGTAAAACAATAATTCATGCATTCATTGCCATCTGATGAATCATGCATACTCATTATTCAAATATTTTCACTTATATATTTTAAACACTTCATTTTCAAGGAAATTCTCATGTGGAGAGTCTCATGTGGTCATTGTTAGTATCGTACTGAAGTCAACATTTGTTAAAATTTACTCTGAGTCATTAATGTATGCATGCCACAGTGCACATGTATAGGTCAGAGGACAGCTCTCTAAAATTGTATCTCCCTGCTATTTGCTGGGATCTGGGACTGTACTCAGGTTACCAGGCCTAAATGCAAGTACCTCTACACACTTAGGCATGTCGCTGGTCCTGACTATCAAAGCTCTAAGGAAACTGCACTTTCTAAAAATATGATCTTATACTTGTTAAATCAAATCTTAAGTCAAGACTATGCCACAAAATGTACAATTGCATTTGACATGGCACAGATGTACAAATTTGGAATTTTCTTATAGGGATTTGACTCATTCAAATGACCTCTTCCACTCATGAGCCAAATTTGGAATGCCACTTATTTTAATATCTGAAGTTTCTTTTATACATGTATATCTGCACTCTTTCTCCGTTTTCATGTTACAATAACATAATGAGTGGTTGCAATATATACAAATAGTCCCAAAGTTTAAAATAATTACTTCAGAGCTTTTCTCAAAATCAATTAGTTACTCTCTATAGAATAAAGAACACAATATTTTCTCCACATTTTAAGTATCAATAATATGGGATAACATTTTATAGTCAATATAGCTGATGGTTAAATTCTGTTAAAATACAAAATAGTGATATATTTTATTATTAATTACAAAGTAGCATAACAACTTACAAAAACTAGAAAGTTCCCATATAAGCAATATACATAAGCAATCTAACATTCTCAGAATAAGAAATGCAGTCTCATTTTTATATTAATATGAATGGGGTTTGTGAGAAATGGTGCAGTTTTCTTGATGTCAAAGTGGACTGGCTGTGTGCCTGAAAGTGGGGCAGTGATTGTGGCTCACTGAAGCAGTGAGCAGCTCTGCCATGTTGAAATGGGCACTGTAAACAAATAGTACTATAGGTACCCTAGTAATGTTGTAGCTTAGATTCTTAACCACTTAGCAGTTTAAGAAGTGCTTCTGGTCAGAAAATAATTACAGATATGCAATAAAGACAAATCCAAATAAAAAGATCTATAAATTGATTACAGTGCTGGATAAATGTACGTAGGCTTGGTAAAGAGAAGAAAAAGAATATTGACAGTTATAAAAAGAAGTAAGTGGTTTTAAAAAGGTAGTCTTTAAAGAAACAAAATACAGACAGTCATAGATTAAAAGGAGTAAGCAAAGAATAAGCCATGTAAAGATAGAAAATTCACCCAGAGTCTGATTTATGTGTATTACTGTGTTTTCTTTGAATTTTTTGATTTCAAAAGAATTAAGTTCAAGGAGATATTTTATTATATGTGCTGCTAAAGGAAACAAAAATATCTTGACTACAGAATTTGGGTCTAAGGATATGTTGCTTTAGAAAAGAGGTTCTTCTTTTATTTTCACAGAGGTTTGAGAACCTGTAGATTGCTTATATATTAATATGGTTTGATGGACAAAGACCCCCTGAAAAGTCACCTTGAACACCCTTCAAAAATTACTTTGCCCAACAAACAAAAGGAAGAAGTTTGGACAGAACTATGCTCATATTCTCAAATATTGTTTATAAATGTTTATTTATATCCAAAGGGGTATATTCTATAAAGATTTGAATTTGTTATGGATCTTGATTTATTGATGTAAATTTAAGGTCAATTTTATTATATGTATATTTCTGCCTTTGGTTAAGGTATTGTGTTTGTCCAGCTCATTTAAAAAATGTAATGTGGAATTAAGAAATATAGGTTAATAGATAATCATCTATAATAGTCAAGCTTGTAGTTATGTTAGCTAGGTTTCCTAGATATATAGAGACATATGTCAGTTAGATAGATATTCTTCAAACCTTCCAAGGGCTACAAAATATAGTATTTAAAATGTTTAAAGACCTTAAGATTTTTTATGGATGAGATGCATCTGTTCCTGGCAGCATCAATTACTTCAAGAGGAAGACGGGCATTAAAGAGGCTCCTTATAGTGTCTAATAGCCATTTGGGCAAGAAACTGCTCTTACATGGACTACTTCATGGACATGACATGCAGGATCCACAAAGAGATGATTGATGAACTTGCCTAATGGTGAGACGATCTCTAGGTGTTCCTGCTTTATGAAAGAGTCTGCCAGACATTCTGCAGGACACAGAAGAAAGTGAATGACAAACTGCCAATATAGGCGGAACTGTGTTTGAAATTTCCTACTTCATAGACAAGTCTGCTGGATACTGTGGGCCTGTAGGCTGAAGATGAATCCTCCAACATTACAGAAGAACTTTTGGTGACTGTCCAGGCAGCAAGATGTCTCTGTCATCTTTGGAGTTTTGGAAATAGATTACAGTGCATTTCCTGTTTACTTAGGTACTATTATATCTTTCTGGAGTCTTTGATGGAGTTGAAGAATAGTTATTATTACTTTTCCTTAGGTATGATAAAAGATAAAGTAGATAGAAATATTGTTACTGTTATTCTTGCTTAATACCTGTTTTTTATATGTAATTTTACTATGTTAAAACCAAAGCCTTCCTTTTTGTTTAAACAGAAAAGCAGAAATGGTGTGGGAGGTCCGTCTGTCTATGTGTTGCTTTTATTGGTTAATGAATAAAGAAACTGCTGTGAGCATATATCAGAGCTATAGCGGAACAGAGCTAGGTGGGGAAAGCAAAGCAAAATGCACAGATTAATGGAAATTGGTTAAAAAATATGCAAGAGTTAGCCAATAAGAAGCTAGAGCTAATGGACCAAGCAGTGTTTTAATTAATACAGTTCTTGTGTGATTATTTTGGGGCTATGCAACAGGGAACCAAAAAGCAGCCCTCTCTCTCTCTCTCTCTCTCTCTCTCTCTCTCTCTCTCTCTCTCTCTCTCTCTCTCTCTTTCCAGCACTCAAAAGAATCAAAAAATTGGAATAACACCTTGTATCTTATTGGATCAACATGACTTAAAATTCGAATTCAACAATAACACTAATTAAAGAAAGCCCACAAACACATGGAAATTAAACAATGCTCAGCTGAATTATCAATGGGTCAAGGAAGGAATAAAGAGAGAAATTCAAGACTTCCTAAATATCAATGAAAATGACTACCCAACATACTAAAATTTATAGGGCACAATGAAAGCCATGTTAAGAGGAAAATTCATAGCACTAAATGCCTACAAAAAGAAGCTGGAAAAAATCCCCCACTAGTGAATTAACAGAAAATTTGAAAACATTAGAACAAAAAGAAGCAAACTTACCAAAGAGAAACTAGATGGCAGGAAATAATCAAATTGAGAGCTGAAATCAACAAAATAGAAACAAAGAAAATAATACAAAGAATCAATCAAATAATACAAAGAAAGAGTTGGTTCTTCAAAAAAATCAACAAAATAGATAAGCATTTATCCAAACTAACCAAAAGTCAGGGACAGAAAATCCAAATTAACAAATTCAGAAATGGAAAGGGGGACATAACAACAGGCATTGAGCAAATACAAAGAATTATTAGGTCTTATTTCAAAACCAAGTTCTCTCTAAAATACTTGTCCTCTCTGGGTCCCCATTCTTCCCATTAGGAATAGGAAAGTATACTATGTGCCATTGAAATTTGGATGTTCAAAAATTTTTAATATGGTATCACACTGAGAATCTTCAAACTCAGATGAGGTTTCAGATTTTGAACTTTTGAGAAGTGTTTTGTTAAAAAATAAGAAGAATTTTGAAGTTGCACTAAATGAATTATGCATCATGGAATGACCAGGTGCCTGTGAAGGCCAGGGACAGGAGACTGTAGCTTTAAGATGGAACATCTCCAGTTTGAATCTGGTGGTGGTTCTGTTGGAGAGTACATAGAAATGTTTAGTGGTTAGAGTTTTTCTAGAGGATATATATATCATTAATGGTGGGCTTTTTAGGATTTATGCCTTAAGCATACTTCCTGTTCTCTCCCTGACTCTCTGTTTCTCTATCTGCATCCTGTATGCAGATGAAATATTATCTGACAACCTCATTCCACCTGTCCTACTTGCAATCATCTAGAAACATGATGTCAGTTATTCATAAAACCATTTATGTGTTTGGTGTCGGGACCTTTTAAAAGAGCTGCAAGATTTTTGCAGCTAAAGCTGAATTAGTAAGGCTCTCTTAAACATGCTTGTTTCTAACAATGAGAGCCCACCTGAAAAAATACTACTACCAAAAAGCTGTGTTTAACTCTCTTCTTTTTTGTCTAAAACTACTTCCTAAGCTCTCTCAGGTTTTAAGTGGATTCAGTTGTCTTTGTTTGCACCATTTGTTGACCAAGCTTTTTGTCCCACCTGGTCCTGCATTCATTAAGTCCCAAAGAAATACCCAGTGCTCAGTGCTGTGGGACTTGTACTTTGTAAAGATTTGTCACTTGGATTTTACTACAACACTGATTGGTCAGTAGCCAGACAGGAAATATAGGTGGGGAAAACAGGCAGGAAATAAAGGCAGGGAAATTAAAACAGGAGAATTCTGGAAAGAAGAAAGCTCAGTCTACAGTCATCACCCAAACATAGAGGATGCAGATGAGAATGCCTCACTGGTAAAAGGTTAGCCATGTGGCTAACACAAAAAATAACTATTGGTTAAGACGTAAGAATTAATTAATAAGAATTCAGAGCTAATAGGCCACCTAGTTTATGATTACCTCTGTGTATTTTTTTGGGACTGAATAACTGCAGGACTAGGAGGGACAGAAACCTAAGTAAACATTTCAGTTTACGTCTATGGTCCATACTTTTTTTGTGTGTTTTTTTTTTTTTTTATCTGTCAGTTTTGGGGATCTTAGTATACTTTAACTATTGGGTGACTAAAATCTTTATACCTCCATACTTGTACACATTTGTTCATGTCTGAACAACTGGTGATAATAAACTAAATAAAGAATTGACAGTGACTAAATATGATTTTCCAAATTTGCAGGTAAAAAGGATCATACCCCCAGTTATTCTCAGAGCATTGGAAAAAATCAATTAAAATGAGGTGCTCTAAAGCTCAAGAAAGCACCATTTATTGAAGAATAATTAGAGGAGAAAGTAGTCATTTTTCTTTCAAAAATTTCTAATCTGTATTTGAATACCTACTGTACTTACGAATTTAAGCTAAACCAGGCTTTTTATAACTAAAGAGGAAAAGAAAATAATTGGCATTTCATGAAAATACTTTTGTAATTTCTGTTTTTACACAAAAATATAATCTATCAAAGTTGTGAAAACTGTTTATTTTGATAAAAGCATGTAATTTAGAATGGAAAAATGCCAAGTTCATTTGAAAAAATATATTGTACTTAATTTATTCTATTACTTATTCTCTAGGCAAGTTATAATGGATTCAAATATTGAGTATTTATATGTGTTTCATATTTACAATGCAAATTTTCCTTTTTTTGCTTCAGTGAACAATGCTGAACATGTCTATCAATGTTTGATAACAATTTGAAATCAAACTTTTGCCAGAAAATGTCTTAGGAATTTTATAAATTATTTTCAAATTGACATTAAAAGTAGGACAGGAAAATTGTATAGTTTCAACACTTCCACATTATTTTTCTTGCAAATAATTTTACTCTAATATTAGAGTTTGTTGGACCAAAGTTATCTCAGGACCTGTACCTCGAAGCCTATTGGACAGAAAAAAAAAAAAAAAAACCTGGTTCAAGTTCAGGGATTCTACTTCAAGGCCAGTAGACGGATAAAAGCCTGGCTTGAGTTTGAGTGAGGCTGAGACAGCAAAAACTTGGTAGACAACCATCTATCCAGGGGGAGGGTTTGGCTGCCTCTCACTGGCTGGAGGAACTCCCATATCACAGGATGTAGCTTAACATGTATAAGCTGACAGCTACAGTAATAAATAGAGTTCATGCTTTGACTGGACTCCCTATTGTATCTGATTGTCCTGCATCACGGGACTGTGGATGGGGTGTCCTATGTAGCGGGGCTGCAGAATGAGTGATAGCACATTCACCTTTCCCTGGGGAAGAGGGAGGCTCAGGAAGCCTAGCAAGAGTACAGGAATAATCAACAGTAGCTATGAGATTAGGAATACGATGCCTAAAGACCCTTGAACACAGCAAATACCCTTTTGGGATGATTAACCTTTAAAAGTATTAGTTTTCATGTTCCTGTGAAGAATGAGTTTTAGTCTTTGTTTTTTTATTTTTTAATTAAGGAAAGTATAAGTTTTACATTTTCTCAAGCTTTTTCATTAATTATATATTTCTTAAGAAGAAATGTGCTTCTTTTTTGTATACTTTCTTTGTTTTAGTAATTATGGATAACTTCTTTTACAAAGAAATAGAGGAAGAGATGAAAGAAATAAAAGAAAAAGGGGGGAAGGCAGAGATTTGAAGGAAGAACTGAAGAAAGAAAGTAAGAGAAGAAAAGGAGGAAAAATGGAAGGGAATAAGAGAAGCATGTAGCAAAGAAAATTGGCTCTTCCACTTGATACTAACTGCATAAATCAGTGGGGTTAAAGAAGGAATATGGTGTGTGTGTGTGTGTGTGTGTGTGTGAATGTGTATGTATGCATGTTGTATATTTATGTATTTGCATGTGCAATGTGTATATGTCTATGAATGTGTGTGGTATGTGTCTATGTGTGTTCCCAAATTTAGAGAATAAAAATTGATTAAGTAAACATAAAGGATAGTGTGAGACAGTATTTTGAAAACAAGCATTTGAGAAATATTTTTTATTTTTAAAATAGGATAACTATTTGCCAAATGTTTAAGTTGGGTGGCTGCTACAATATTTAAATTTTATGTGAAATTACCAGTCTTTTGGCAAAAGAATTATACAAGACAACTGCCAGATTAAAATACATACACTCAAGCTGTCCTGTAGCTCACCACTTATCCCCTCCTCTTTGTTTTCTCCTGCTTTCTTTCATGTTCCTTAATCAGTGAAATAAAGTGTCTTTTTTATCATCAGAAGTGGAAATAAACCCTGAAAGTGTGAAGACTGAATGAAATGATTAATCACAGACCGTTCTGGGTTTATTTAAAGCATTCTGCAGTGATTTTCAATCTAGAAGAATAAATTTCTTGTTTATAGAGAATCCAAAATAGCTCAGAAGGAGCATATGCTCAAGGATAATTTCTAAATGTCCACATTAGAGATGTTTGCTTGTTAATTTCTCTGCTCAGCATAACAACATTACAAATATCTGTTATGAATTAAATATGATTTTTTGCAAAAGCAGATAGAGATGGATATAAATGATTTGACCTTTCCAAATGAGTATACTTTCCTCAAAAGCAGAATATACACACAAACACACACATGTGCACACACACACATACAATTTATGTTTATGTATGTAATATATACCCTATATATAATTCACACATACATAGAAACTTGCAATATAATATAGAAATATGCAAATATTTACATAGTTTCTCATTTTTACACATTTGCATTTAAGAACTGTTATTACATCAATTTACTGGGTACTAGTGGTGCATATCTCTAATCCCTGATTTAGGATGTAGAAGTAGGCAGATCTCCTAATATTAAGCCAGTCTGGTCTACAGAATGTGTTCCAGGATGGCCAGAGCTACACAGAGAACCCTGTCTTGAAAAACAAAACAAAACCAAACAAATCAAAATGACTGTTATTTCTAGTTTTCTTTTGTTTTTGACCTTTGTGATTATAAAATAAATACATTATACCTCCTCCTTTTTCCCTCTCCAAATTCTTCAATATTTGTTCTCTTTCAAACACATGACCTCTTTTTGGATTGCTGTTACATACATATATGTATAGGTATATATGTTTCTTCTGAGTCTGTATAATGTTACTTGCATGTATAATGACAGTTGCCATTAGTTAAGCAATAATTGTGCTCTTCTCTGGAAAAGACTACTTCCCCACTCACAGCTTTTCTTAGTTGCTTGTAGTTCTATGTGGAAGACTGAATCTTCTTTCTTTCCCATATCTACTTCCACATGTTTATTGTCTTTGTTCAGCCTGATTTTAGGCTTGTTGCTAAGATCCTCTGAGTATAATTCTCATATTATGAGGAGACAGTCTCAGAGTAAATTTCCTTATCCTCTGGATCTAATAATCATAATGCCCCATCTTTTACAACATTCCCTGAGGCTTAAGTGCAGGACTTGTTTGTAGATTTATCTCTTGGGACTGTGTCTTGCAACTCTGCATTTTGATTGATTATTCTTTTCTGTAGGGGTCTCCATCTGTTTCAAGGAGACTTTTCCTCAATGAATGATGATGGATACTGATGTAGGATATCCCTCTGTGATTATGTGTTTCTCTTATTGGTTGATAAAAAAAAGCTGTTATAGCCAAAGGCTAGGCAAAATATACCTAGATAGGAAATCAAAACAAGGATAGGAAGAGAGAGAAGGCAGAGAAAGGAAACACCATGTAGCCACCCAAGAAAAGAAATGTCAGTAGCAGCCTAAGGAGAACTATGCCCGAACAGAGATAAGGCCTTAATCATGCGGCAATATGCAGATCAGTAAAAATGGGTTAATTTATAAGATAGAACTAGCCAGTAGATGCCTAAGTTATTGACCAAACAGTTGTAACTAACATTAAACCTCAGTGAGGCTATTTCATAAGTGGCTGTATGGACCCACTTGGTGGAGGGAAACCAGTCCAGTGGGATCTCTTGGGTGGAGAAAATAAATCTCCATCTACAGGCTAGACTTATATTTGGGTATAAGAACATATATTTCGAATGCATTTAGGGATACAGAGGTTACTAAAGCAGTGATTATAGATTCTCCCCCATTTTACTAGTGATCTCATTAGCTCTGAGTAGGTGGTAAGGTTTCCAGTAGAAGACATAATTTTACTCTTGTTAAGCAAGTCTTAAGTCTAATCTTGGTTAGTAGTAACAACCAAGATATGCATGACATTATTGCATTGTTAGGGTCACCATATACATGTTATAAATTGTTATCTATGTTTTAATATAACAATTTGATCATTCTGTCCCATGACTTGGTAATTTCTTATTGTCATGTTTATTATTTCTCATTATGCATCTATACCATACTTTATTTACTCAATTCCCCCATCACTGAACTCCTCCTAAGCAAAAGTGCTGAACACACAATCACATACACAAGAACATACACAAGCACTCATACAGACACATACTGTTATGTCCTATATAATGATTCAATGATTCTTGATGAACCACAAAGACTATTTTAAAGCTGAGCCTAGAACTAAATCTTTATAAGTAAAAGAATGAAGCAGTAGTTACAATCCTATTCCAGTATTTTCAGAGTCCTCCATTAAAGTCACACATATTTCTTCCTAAGAATAAAGGAACCAATAATTAGCCAAAACATCTCTTCATGGACTTGTTTTATATTCAAAGTCATTGCCCACTTCATCTTATCCTTCCTTTTCTTTAACACCCAATGTTGTTTCAAACCATGATTTATTATTCCTCTGTTAAATTTCTATGCAACATTCTAGCCTCTTTAGATATCTTTTCAATAGCTGAGAGCTTAGGAAAATTGTATCAGGATTGGTCATTTAATCTCTGCAGTTACTGTGTAGTTAATTTGAAGTATAGTTTATATAAAGACAACTTTCAGTCTCAAAATTTTGACACCAGTAATGAATGGCTATATTATTTATTTGTATACTTACTATGCTACATTTATTTTATTTAAAGTGAACTCCTTGTCTTTTAATTATTTTATTATTGAGATTAGTATAATTACATTAATTTTTGCTATCTTTCCTCCCTTCAAGCCATCCAATCGACTCTTCCTTGTTCTCTGTCAAATTCATGGACCAATTTTATTAATTTTATATATATGTATGTATATGTATACATATATGTGTGTACACATATATGAATGTTTGTATATCTCGTAATACATAAATATATCTTATTTAGCTTGTAAAATGTCATTGGTATGCTTTCATGACTAACTAATTGATGTCCTCTTCTCTAAAGAACTAATTTAAAAGGCTTTCTCTAATGCATTTTGATGTGATTCCTCAGCAATAACTTCATTTACTGTCCCCGAATAATCTCATTTTTCATTTTGCATAGCTCATAAACATATAAAAATTTAGTCTCAATGATGCCACCAAGAGACTCTCTCAGCTGACTAACCTGGAAAGTGAAGTATTAAATCCAAGTTTCTTATCTGCCAAGCAGACCCATTCTAACATGGTTATGCTGTAAAAAACAAGGACAGCAACAGACAGTCACAAAAAGTTGGCCAACGATCTATTGTGGTAAAGATGTAAGATGAATATATTTTTTACTGGTTGATGCCAGTTCCCTGTAAGCAAATTAATAACTAACTTAATTGGCATCACAGAATCTTCATCCAGTGACTGATGGATGCAGATGCAGGGGTCCACAGTCAAACATGGGACCGAGCTCCAGGAGAATAGTAGTAGAGTGAGAGCAGTGGTAATAAGAACAAAGGGGTCAAGACTGTGATGGGGAGACCCCCAGAGACAGCAGGCCTGAGCTAGTGGAAGCTCACTGACTCTGAACTGATAGCTAGAACACCTGCATGGGACCAAGCTAGACTCTCTGAATGTGGGTAACAGTTACGTGGCCTGAGCAGCTTGTGGGGCCTCGGATCCAGTATTTATTCCTAGTGTATGAACTGGCTTTTCGCAGCCCCTTCCCTATGGAAGAAAGCCTTGTTTAGTCTAGATACAAGGAGGAGGGACTTGATCCTGCCTCAAGTGATATGGCAGACTTTTTTGACTCCCCGTGGAAGGCATCCCTCTCTCTCTGAGGAATGGATGGGGCGTGGGGTAGGGTGAAGGTGAGGGGAGTGGGAAAAGGGAAGGGAAAGGGAACTGGGATTTGTATGTAAGAAAATATTTAAAAAAAAAAAAGAAGAACTAAGGTATGCTGTGATTACCATTAATGAATATAAAGAGACTTCTTTGGACTTATAGCAGAACAGAACTCAGCTAGGCAGGGAAAACTAAGGTGAATTCTGTAAGGAAGAAGGGCACAGTAAGATAGAAGCCATGTAGCCCCACCAGACACAGACTCCCAGAAATTTATCTGGTAAGCCACAGCCTTATGGTGATACACAGATTACTAGAAATGGGTTAAACTAAGATTTAAGATTTAGTCAATAAGAAGTTTTATTTTTTTTTAATTTTAGGCCTATATAATTTTCACCTCAACCCCCAACACTATGTAAGTAATAATAAACCATTCAATAGTATCTCTAACAATGAGTGAGGACAAACTTTGCTGGGAGAAGGGACTTTGATTTCTAGAATTGTTTCCTGATGTCATGGGGGTGATGTTTTCTCTATGGGATCCTGAAAAATTAAAATGTTGGTTAAATTTCAAGATTGCTGTTTTGTATAATTACAAGTGGACTTTGAGTAGTCGATAGGGCCTTTTTGTTTATTGTTTGTTTGTTTTGAACTTCTTCTTTGGAGTTATGGCCCGAAAGTTGTAAGAAGGTGTACCATTTCTGCAGATTGTACCCCCAAACCAGTCCAATAGTAGTGCTATCAGCATCATGACATCATATCAACCAGGTGGAGTTGTTGTTTGGGGGTTCCTTCTTCTTTATGGAAACTTCAAAAATTCCTGCAGAAAAATCTACTGTTCATTGTGGAAAACTTAAGCATTATTCTTGTAGACATATATTAAATGAAAGATATGATGTGAACAAAATGAACATGGAAAAAAGTAAAATATTTCCTTAAAATCTAACGTTTTTCTGTCCTATACCAGATGACCCTGACATGAGATAGAAATTCTGAACTTTTAACACCATGCTTGGATTTAGAGAAAGATAGCCATTGTCCAACACCAAAGTCAGCTCCTATTTTTAAGTAGAGATGTACATATCTCCAAATAATCAAATTTTGCCATGCAAATAATACAGCATCAGAAAGCAGATTTCTCTTTGTTTATTGATTCCTTCTAGATAGGGATCATTTTATCTTTAGGTATCTAGCTCTCCAAGGTCTCTCCACTCTGTAAAGATAAATATTTTCCAACATGGACAAAAATAGAAATTTGCCCCAACTTTTTTGAGTTTCTTTTTCTTTT
>NW_026067957.1:7215344-7218725 GCF_014885135.2 Alexandromys fortis | reverse complement strand
TTTTTTTTTTTTTTACCAGGACCACATGTGTCTCAATGACATGAAAAATCCTAAGTTATTAAAACATTTTAAATGCCATATTCTGAAGGTCTCTGAAATATTTGAAGAATACCTATCTAACTGATATATATCTATACATCTAGAAAATCTAACTAACATGACTACAAGCTTAACCATTATAGATGTGTATCGATTAACTTATATTTCTTAATTATACTTTACATTTTTAAATGAGCTACACAAACACAATATCTTAATCAAGATCAGAAATACATATACATATAACAAAATTCTCCTTCAATTTGTACCAATAAACCAAGACTCATAACAATGCAAATCTCTATAGCATATCCCCCTTTAAATGTAAATAAACATTTATAAACAATATTTGGTAATATGGGCATAGTTTGTCCAAACTGCTTCCTGCTATTTATTGGGCAAAATATTTTCTTTTGGGCATGTTCACAGCAACCTTTCAGGAAGTCTTGTTCCATCAAACCATATTGGTCTGGAACCAATCCTCAGGTTCTCTTCTTCTGTGGAAACAAAAGAATAACATCTGTTTCAAAGCAACATATCCTTAGACTCAAATTTGGAAGTCATAATATCTTTATAATATACATGCTGGTTTAGCTTAACCTATACAATAAAATGTCTCTCAGCACTTAACACATTCACAGTCAAAAAAATAAGGATACCATAATAATATACACAATCCAGACTCTGTGAATTTTCCATTATTGCATGGCTTATTTTCTTTAGTCTTTTTAATCTATGACTCTCTTTAAAGAATTTACCCTTTTTAAAGCATTACCGTTATTTTATGACTCTCTATATACTCTTTCTTCTCTCTTCCATGCCTATGCATGTTTATCCAACACTGTTACTCATTTAGAATGCTTTTTCGCCTGGATTTGTCTTTCTTGCATATCTTTAATTCTTTACTCTTCAGGAACACTTTTTTTTTAAAAAATGCTAAGCACTTCTTAATACTTAAGCTGCACCATTATTATGGTATATATGGTACTTTCTGCTTTTCTGCTCTTTCCAGTATGACAGAGATGCTTGCACCTCTGAGTGCCATGCACACAGCCCCAGTTTCAGGCACACAGCTGGTCCATGTCACCATTAAGCAAGCTTTAGCAGTCTGCTCACAATCCCCATGAAAATGTTCCATTTTCCAAAAGAGCCAGAGTTTATGCTAACAGCACAGCTCATGGCCAGGAAGCTGCTGTTTTGAAACCATGTGGGCTGCTACTACTGCTGAATCAGTAATGTCTCTCTTAAAGAAGCTGTAGCATGCTACCAGCAAACAGAAAGAAGCTGCGTTAAACTCTGTATTTTGAGTCTAGAACTCCTTTTGAATTTCTCTCAGGTTTTACATGGATTTAGTTCACCATGTTTGCATGCCAATTTGTTGGAGAAGGGGTCGATTGTTGGTTCCTGGCCACCCAGATAGCTTAGACCCAAAATAATAACTGCTTGGTCCATTAGCTATAGCCTCTTATTGGCTAACTCTTATATCAATTTAACTTATTTCTATTAATCTGTGTATTAACACATGGCTGTGACTTACAAGCTAAAGTTCCAGCATCTATCTCTGGCAGGGCTGCATGGCATCAGTCTGACTCTGTCTTTCTTTCTCCCAGCGTTTAGCTTAGTTTTCCATCCCTATCTACATTCTGCCTTGCTATAGGTCCAAAGTAGTTTCTTTATTCATTAATTGTAATTGCACACAGAGGAGTCTCCCACATCATTATGGTATTGTGTTTTCCCAGCCCATATAAAAATGTAATGTAATTAAGAAATATAGATTAATAGATAATCATCTATAATAGTCAAGTTGTAGACATGTTCATTAGATTTTCTAGATGTACAGAGATATATTTCAGATGGATAGTCATTCTTTAAACCATTCAAAGGCTATAGAATATGGCATTTAAAATGCTTAAAAATTTAGAAAATTTCATGATATAAGACACATCTGCTCCTTGCAGCACTAATAACTTCAAGGGGAAGATGGGCATTGAAGATGCTCTTCATGGGGTTTGTTAGCCATTTGGGCAAGAAACTATACTTTCCTGGACTGCTTGAAGTTATGCTGTTTGGACTGGACTTGTAGGGGCCACAGAAAAAAAAATGACTACAAAAGTTGGCTAAAGAAGGTGAGACAGTCCTTTAGGTTCCTTGTTTCATGAAAGAGTCTGGAAGACATTCTGCAGGACACTGAAAAAAAGTGACTGACAAACTGCCAATATATATGAAAATGTCTTTGAAATTTCTTGCTTAATGGAAATGTGTGCTGGATACTATGGGCCTTTAGGCTGAAGATTGATGCTCTAATGATAAAGTAGAACTTTAGGTAACTGTCTAGGCAGCAAGATGTCTCTGTCAATTTTAGAGTTTTGGAAGTTACTTAAAATTCACTTTCTGTTTACTTAGGTAATATTACATCCTAAGGTCTTTGATGGAGTTCATGAATAGATAGTTATATAGTTTTCCTCAGTTATGATAAAAATCAAGTAGATATAAATATTTAACTGTAATTCTTGCTTTTTACCTGTTTGGTTATATATAATTTTACTATGTTAAAGTTAAAACCTTCATTTTATTTAAATTGAAAAGAGGAGGTGATGTGGGATTCTCCTTTGCATGCTGTAAATGCCATTGGTTAATAAAGAAACTGTGCAGAGAAGCACAGAAAGAATGTCTGGTGTGGAAAACTAAAGTGAACACTAGGAGAAAGAAGGTGGTGTCAGGGAGAAGCCATGTTGCCTTGCCAGAGACAGATGCATAATGGAAACTTGCCAGTAAGCCACAGCCACATGGTGATACACAGATTAATAGAAATGGGTTAAATTAAGATGCAAGTTAGCCAATAAGAAGCTAGAACTAATTAAACAAGCAGTGATTTAATTGATGTAGTTTTTGTGTGGCTATTTATGGGTTGCACAACCAGAAACAAACAAGTGTCCTCTTAGTACACACAAGCAGGATTCTCAAATGGATTTAAGTTATTATATGTAAAAATGATTAAATTAATGGTATTAGAATGTTACTGAAGTAAATAAAAGGTAATTGCTATAATAACCTGCTTCTAGTCCTAGATCATTAAAATTATAAGGTCATATAGTATAAACTTGTCTTATCTGAATAAATTGATACAAATAGAATGTGAGCTAGAATCTTCAACAATTAGTTATTCTATTACTTGAATATAGAGTAGTATTAAGTGGCTCTGAGGTGTGTCTGAAAGAAAACACTGTTCTGAAATAATGTAAAAGAACTTTTTATTATTATTTTTTTTGTAATATAATTTTTTATTGAAAAAAATTTCCGCCTCCTCCCCGCCTCCCATTTCCCTCCCCCTCCTCCTCCCCC
>NW_026067957.1:7200853-7213850 GCF_014885135.2 Alexandromys fortis | reverse complement strand
TGCTGGCTGTTCACGCCACAGGGGCAATGCTTTGTGGTTAAAAACACTGGCTGCTCTTGCGGAGTACCCATGTTTGGCTCCCAGTACCCACATGGTGGCTCACAACCGCCCACATCTCCAGTTCCAGGGGTTCCAACTCCATCTTCTGACCTCTGAGCCCCAGGCATGCATGTGGAGAGAGAGAGAGAGGGAGAGGGAGAGGGAGAGGGAGAGAGAGAGAGAGAGAGAGAGAGAGAGAGAGAGAGAGAGAAGATCTAGGTCAGTGACATGGGGGCTCCATGGATGTCAGTTCATTCTTTGTGACACCCTTGAGACAACGTTTGTTGAATCTATGGGTATTTGTATGGAGCATTTGATCTCACTGACTCATATCACGGTTTCTCCCCTTCTTCGGCCAGATTCGCGAAGCTCAGACGAATGCTGGGTATGCATCTTTATCTGTTTTCATGCTTTCTGGGTGAAGCCTTTCTGATGACCATTGGGCTAGGAAAAGGTGTATAACAGAGTATCATTAAGAACTATATTCTTGACTTTTGTTGCTGTTGTTCTATAGTAGGGCTCTGGGATATCCTGCTCCTGGGACCATAGGAATGAGCTCCCTTTTAGGATGTGTCTCAGGCTTGGCCAAACTTTACATGGTCACTCCCATAATTTGTGCACCATCCTTAGCCCATCATGTCTTGTAGTCTGAGCAAATTGTAGGTTGAAATGTTTATGGCTATGTTAGTGTTTCAGTCCCTCCACTGGAAGTCGTGCCTAGTTATAGGAGATGGCCAGTTCAATTTTCTATTTTTAGGATTATTAGGGCCACCTTCCTAAATTTCTCAGAGTTTTCATTGCTCTGAGTTTCTAGTTCATCCCAGAGAGGCCCCCATGTTCAGTTTTCTCTCCAGTACCGACTCCCTCTATCCTCTCTCTATAAGATCCCTCCTTTTTGGGTCATACCACCCCTTTTTAGAACCCTCCTCCATCGTCTGGCAATATCAATTCTATTTATCTTTCACAGTGAAATTTATGAATCACCCATTTGAGCACTCTTTAATATTTATCTTCTCTGGGTCTCTTTATTGTAGTATGTTTCTCATTTACTTTACTCTACTATCGACTTATGAGAGAGTACATACCTCATTTGTCTTTTTAAATCCGAGTTGTCTCATTCAGGATGATTCTTCCTAGTTCTGTCTATTTACCTGAAAATTTCATGATTTTTTTGTAAAGGTGAGTAATAGTACATTGTGTAACTAGTCAATATTTTAATCATGTTACTTAGGTTTTCTAATATATTTAGAGATATATTTCAGTTAGTTAGGTATGCTTTAAATCTTGCAAGATCGTCAGAATATGTCATTTAAATGTTTAAAGAACTTAGGACATTTTATGACAATGAGGCACATCTTCCCCTGACAGCACCAATCTACTTCAAGAGAAAGATCAGCTATCAAGCTCCTTTTGGAGTTTACTAGCCATTTGGGGAAAAAAAAAAAAAAAAACTGCTCTTGCCTAACTGCATAAACTGGACATGCAGGTGCAGGATCCACAGGAAAAAAAAATGACTGATGAACTTGTCTAAAGGTGAAACTATCCTTTAGGGTTCCTGCTTGATGAAAGACTCTGCTAGACATTCTGCAAGACAAAAACAAATGTGACAGACATACTGGCAATATAGGTGGAACTGTCTTTGAAATTTCCTGATTCGTGAAAAAGTTTGATGGATACTATGGGCCTGTAGACCAAAGATGGATGCCCCAATGATACAGCAAATCTTTGGGTGAGTATCCATGTAGTGAGATGTCTCTGTCAATTCTAGAGTTTTGAAAGTCACTTACAGTGAACTTATTGTTTACTCAGATGATATTATATCCTTCTGGAGTCTTTGATGGAGTTGAAGGTAGATAGTTATAGTTTTCTTCAGAAATGATAAAATATAAAGTAGATATAACTACTGTAATGGTAATTTTTGCTTGATACCTGTTTCATTATATGTAATTTTACTGTGTAAAAGTTAAAGCCTTTCTTTTGGTTTAAACAGAAAAGGGGAAATTGTGTGGAAGGTCCTTCTGTATATGCGTTGCTTTTATTGGTTAATGAACAAAGAAGTACTTTGAGCTTATGGCAGGGAGGACCAGAACTACACAGGGAAAGATAGGCTGTATGCTGAGAGGAAGAAGGACAGAGTCAAAGAGATGCCATGGAGTGGCCGCAAGAGTCAGACATGGTGAAACTTTGCTGGTAAACCACTGCCATGTGGCAATACACAGATTAATGGAGATGGGTTAAGTTAAAATGTAAGAGCTAGCCAACAAGAAGTTAGAGCTAATAGGCCAAGCAGTGTTTTAAATAAAATAGTTTCTGTGTGATTATTTTGGGTCTAACCTAGCCGGGTGAACAGGAATCAAACAAGTGACCCCTCTACGCAACATAAGAGTTTCTTTATTGAATCTCCAGTTGAGGGATATCTATATTGTTTCTAGTTTCTAACTAGTACAAATAAAGTTGCAATAAAAATGGCTGAGCAACTGTCAATGAGGTGGGATAGAGCCTCCATTTGGTATATGAATAGGAGTGCTATAACTGTGTCTTGACATAGCTCAATTTCCAGTTTTCTGAGAAACTGCCAGATTATTTTCCTAAATTGCTGTAGAAGTTTGCATTACATACAAACAGCAGTGGAGAAGTGTTACCCTTGCTCCACATCCTATTTAGCATGAACATTCATTTGTGTTTTTGACCTTAGCCATTCTGACAGGTTTGAGAGGGAATCACAATGTAGTGTTGATTTGTATTTCCGTGGTGGCTAAGGATGTTGAACAGTTCCTTAAATGTCCTTCAGCCATTTGAGCTTCTTCTGTTGATATTATGCATCATTCAGATGTGGGTTTGATGAAGATCTTTTCCTATTTTTTGGTCTGTTCTTTTGTCCTTTGATAAGGTCTTTCTGCAGTAGCTCTAGAAATCAGGGATGGTGAAACCTCCAGAAGTTCTTTTATTGTACATGATTGTTTTGGCTATCTTGGATTTTTTGTTTTTCCTTACGATGTTGAGTATGGTTCTTCTGAGGTTTGATAAAAATTGTGATGGAATTTTTATGGACATTTTATTGAATCTGTACATGGCTTTCGGTAAGATAAATATTTTTACTATGTTAATTTTACTGATCCATGAGTATGGGAGAGCTTTCCTTCTTCTGATATATTGTTCAATTTCATTATTCAAATGCTTGAGCTTCTCATCACACAGGATTTTTCACTTGCTTTGTTGAAGCTAGATAAAAGTCTTTTATATTATTTGTGACTAATTATGTATGGTGTTATTTGCCTGATATTGTTGTCCTCCTATTTATCATTTCTTAGTCCTGGGGTTGCTACATTTTTGAGATTTTTTTGTATCCAGCCATTTTACTGATGGTGCTTAGCAATTGTAGAAGTATCCTGATGGAATTTTTGGTGCCACTTATGTATAATAACATATCTGCAATTAGAGACTTAGACTTCTTCTTCCCCAATTTGTTTCTCCTTAATCTCCCTTAGTTGTCTTATTGATGTAGTTAAAATTTAAATTACTATTTTGAATAGATATGGGGAAAGTAAATAGCCTTGTCCTGTCCCTGATTTTAGTAGAATTGCTCTGAATTTCTCTCCAAGTAATAAAATATGGGCTTTAGGCTTCCTGATGCTGTTTTTATTATACTTAGCTATGTTCCCTGTAACCATGACCTCTGTAATATTTTTATGATGAACAGCTATTGGATCTTGTCAAAGGCATTTTCAGTATCTGAGATGGTCATGTGGGTTTTGTTTCTTTCAGGTTGTTTATATGGCAGATTACAATGATAGATTCCTAGGTTGAACCATTCCTACATCTCTGCAATGAAGCCCACTGATCATAATGACTAAACTTTTCTATGTGTTCTTGTATTCAATTTGCAAATATTTTATTAAGCATTTTTGCACCTATGTTCATGAGGGAAATTGGTGTTTAATCCTCTTTGTTGAGTCTGTGTGTTTTGGTTATCATGGTGACTATGGCTTAATAAAATGAATTTGGCAATGTTCCTTCTGCTTTTATTTTGTGGAATAAGTTGAGGAGTATTGGTATTGGCTCTCCTTTGATGGCTTGGTAGAATTCTGGGTTAAAATCTCCTGGCTCTGGTTTGTTTATTTGTTTTTGTTTCTGTTGTTGTTGGGCAAATTGTAATGAATGTTTTGATTTCCTTAGCAATTTATAGGTCTACTTAAATTGTTTATCTGATCATAATTTAACTTTAGTAAATGGTATCTCTCTAGAGAATTGTTCATTTTTTTAGACTTACCAAATTTGTGGAATATATATTTTAAAAGTATTATCTAATGATTCTTTGGATTTCCTTGGTGTTTGTTGTGATGTCCCCTTTTTCATTTTGATTTTTGTTAATTTAAGCATTCTCAATTTGGCTTTTAGTTATCTTAGACAAGTATTTGCTTATCTTGGTGACTTTCTCCAAGAAACAGTTTTTTGTATCACCAATTCTTTATTTTTCTATTTATTTCAATTTTATTGATTTCAGCCTTCAGTTTGGTTATTTTTGCCTTCTTTTTGGTCTAGATCTTTCAGAGTTACTGAATTCACTGACATGAGAATTCTCTAATTTCTTTATGTAGAATTTTGAGTTATGAACTTTTCTTTTAGCACAGCTTTTATTGTGTCCTATAGGTTTGGATATGTTTTGTATTAATTTTCCTGGGATTAGAGGCAGTCTTTAATTCCTTTCTTAACTTCTTTCTTGATCCAGTGGTAATTCAGTTGAGAATTGTACAGTTTCTATGCATTTGTAGAATTCTTTTTAATTTATGTAGGTTTTGAAATCCAACTTTAACCGATGGTGGTCTGATAGAACACAAGGATTATTTTACTTTTGTTTTATCAGTTGAGACTTGATTTGTGAATGATTATGTATTTAGTTTTGGAGAATGTTCCATAAACTACTGATAAAAAGGAATATTCTTTTGCATTTGGGTGAAATGTTCTATGGATATTTATTAGTTCCATTTAAGTTTTAAGTTCTTAAGTCTTAAGGTTCCATTATTTCTGTGTTTAGTTTCTAACTGGATGACCTGACCATTGGTGAGAGTGGGATGTTGAAGTCTGCCACTATTAATGTATATGGTTCAATATGAGATTTAAGCTTTAATAATGTTTCTTTTACAAATGTGGGGGACCCTTGCATTTGGGGCGTATGTGTCCAGATTTGAAATATCATCTTGGCAGATTTTTTCTTTAATTAATCTCTTTTGATTTCTTTTGGTTTGCAGTCTATTTTGTTAGATATTAGGATCGTTTTCTTGTTTGGTCCATTTGAGTGGAAAATAATTTTCTGACAATTTACTTTGAGTTTATTTCTATCTTTGATGTTGTGGTGTGATTCTTGTATGCAGCAGAAGGACAGCTCTAGAAGGCATACACATTCTGTTAGCTTTTTTCTTTTTATTTGCAAATTGAGTCCAATGATTTTGAAAGATAATAATGAGCACTGTTTATTTCTGGTTGTTTCGGTGGTGAGAATATGTGTGTGTGTGTGTGTTCACACACACGTGCATGCATGTGAACATTTCTCTTCTTTAGATTTTGCTGTTGTGAGATTTTTTATTTCCCATCTTTTCATGGATGTAGAAAACTTCTTTTGGTTGGAGTTTTCCTCCTAATATCTTCTTTAGGGCTGTATATGTAGATAAGCACTATTTAAATTTGACTTTACCATGAACTGTCTTCTTTTCTCCGTTTATGGTGATTGAAAATTTTTTTGGGTATTTCAATCAGGGATGGCATCTGTGGTCTCATAGATTTTTCTGTGATGGAGGAAGGTCATTGAGCAATAAAGAAACTGCTTGTCTGGCCTCATAGGTTAAAGCATTGGTGGGAGGAGTAAACAGAATAGAATTCTGGGCAGAAGAGGAAGTGAGGTCAGACTCTGCTCTGCTCCCGGAGAGACCAGACAGCTCTGCTCTCTGGAGCAGAGACGCCAGGCTTCGCTCTCCCAGGCAGCTCCAACCCACGATGGACTTAGGCTAGAATCTTCCCGGTAAGCGCACCTTGGGGTGCTTACACACATTACTAGAAATGGGCTAGTCCAGGTGCGAGAGTTAGCCTAGAAGAGGCTAGATAGAAATGGGTCAAGCCGTTAAATGAATACAGTTTGTGTGTTGTTATTTCGGGCATAAGCTAGCCAAGCGGCCAAGGTGTTGGGGACGCAGTCCCGCTGCTGCTCCTATTTCAACACTTCTGATAGTTAGAATCTCTATTGAGATATTGGGTGTAATTCTCACAGTTCTACCTTTACTTGTTCCTTGGCTGCTTTCTCTTGCAGCTTTTAATACTGCTTCTTTGTTATGTGTCTGGAATAATTAGTTCTCATCCTTGTTTAGAGTCCTCTTTCATTTTCTAGTTATTATGGTTTATACTTCTAGTGCCTGGTGTGACCTATGATCTATTAAGGAGTCTCTGTTGATGTTGGGAGTCAGTCTTCTGGTGGTTAGCTTGGCTTTATTAAAACTGTGGGTGTCTGTTTTTCTGATTGGTGTGGTCTGTTCTAGAGCAGTTGAAGTATTTTCAGGTTACTGTGACTTTCCCCTGTTCTGACAGGTGTGGCCTGAACTTGAATGACACAAGTTACCTGCAGTTGGGGCAGGGCCCAGTAGATAGGCTTGCCTTGAGATGGGACAGCATGGGCTATGAGAATGGTCCTTGAAACAGGACTAGTGGATGGGGGTTTCAGCTCCTCAGGCAAGCAGTTTACTTGCCTGTTCTGACTGGTATTGTCTGCACCTAAGTGGTAGATGTTGCCTGGGGTTTGGGACAGGGCACAGCAGTGGGGCTGATATTGAACTTGGAAGGTGAAGGCCTAGGGAATGGTTCAGAGAAACAGAATTGGACTTGGGGGAGCAGATCCACTGGCAGACAGGAGAGTCACCTCCTTTGGCTGGCATAAATTTACCAGTTCTGTCTGCAAGAAATTTATTTAAGATATTGTATATGGGATTATTCATTGATATCATTCACAGCATGTTCACTGTTGGTATGTAAATAAGTTAATAATTTTGTATATTATTGGAAAACCATCCAGTGAAGAGGGATCTGATAAAGAAGAAGAAAAATCTTTGTTTGCTGTATGTTCATCAAGTGATAAGTAACAGCCAGAATATGTAAAAAAATAAAAATATAACCCAAACAAAATAACTTAGTTAATAAATGGGCTAATGTTGCTAGCATATACTTCTTAAAAAATAAAGTACAAATGAGAAAAAAAAACAACCTACTGTTACATCTGGTAAGTTCAAATTAAAAATACCACTAGATTCTGTTGACCCAATCACTCAGAATTGTTGTCATAAGGAAAACAAGTGCATTTGAGAATGTAGACAAAAGGAATCCAGTATACACTGCTACTTACTATTTAAATTAGCTCACTAACTATGGAAATCTGTATTGAATTTTTGTAAAAATAAATAAATGAAGACATAGTTACTATATGGGTGAATTTGGACACTGCTTGCTATATAAATGAACAACTCCAAGTCAACATATCCTGAAGATAACTGAATATTTAGGCTTGTTTCATTATCCACATAATGATACGTTAATCAATCAGACTGTGAGCCTGTCAATAGAAAAATGGGTAACAAAAATTTATTATGCATGCATATAATGGAGTTTGACTTTGTAATCAGAAAAATAAAATCCCAGTGTTTTCTTAAAAAGGAATTCAACTGAATATTGTGTTAAATAAAATTTAATCTACTAAATGATTTGAGGAAAAAATTAAAAAGCCAAAAGTAACATTTATTATTGTTAGTGGATCCTATGTTATATAGATATATAATGCATCTGTCTATCTATATCTATCTACCTATATCTATCTAATCTATCTATTTATCTATCTATCTATCTATCTATCTATCTATCTATCTATCTATCTATCTATCTATATGACATTAGCACAGAAAGGGAAGTAGGCTAAGGAAGCTAAGTTCAGAAGTAAGGAGATGGGTATTAAAGGGAGCAAAGGGAGATAATGGTGGTGAGTATACTCATAAAATCATGATGTATTAAAACTGTTCAAGGAGGAGAATATGGAAGCATTGGAAGGGAAAAAAGAAAAGAGGAAATGAGTAGAATGTATTATAATCTCCAAAATAAAAGCAGTAATTTGAAAATACTTGTTACATTTGAAGAAATTCTAATGAAGCCTTAAACTATGCTATTGTTGGATTTTCTTTTACTCTAGTCCCACAATGTGATGTCAAAATGTGTTTGGTTATTTTATTCTGTGGCTTATCTCTTTGCTCTTGTGGGGGCCCCACCTCTGAGCTCCCAAATAACTGCACATGTGGAGGCTTACTCTTACTTAGAAATGCTCAATTTTAGCTTGGTTTGCTTCTAGTTAGTTTTTTTGTTTTGTTTTGTTTTTGTTTTTGTTTTTGTTTTTTTTAATCTTAAGTTATCCCATCAACCTTTTGTCTCTGGAATTTTTCCTTTTCTTACTTCTGTATATCTTACTTTCACTCTTATTCCATGCCTGTCTGGGTGGATAGATAGCTGACCCCTAGCATTATACTCTCCTTATTCTGTCTCATTCCTCCTTTCCAGATTTTTTTCCTTATATTTATACTCTCTGTCTGCCAGCCCTGTCTATCCTTTTTCCTGTCTTGGTAATGGCTCTTTTTAGACTATCAGGTGTTTTATATAGGAAAAGAATCAAAGCTTCACAGAGTTAAACAAATGCACCATAAATAACAGCAACACAACTTTACATCATTAAATAAATGAACTATAGCATAAGTAAATGTAATGCATATTAAAATAATAATCTACAACACTTTCCCCCACCCTTTTTTTTTAAAAAAAAAAAAAGCAGAAGATTTTAATGTCTCTCCTCTGGGGCAGGCAAAATCACCTCTGACAATGTCCAAAAGGTTGTCTGGCACTTAGGTATAGAAGGATATGATCCAATATTGGTGCTGGCTTAGGATACAAGGCACATAAAGTTGAGGCTTGGACTCCACTGGGATGGAGTTGGACAAAAGGTGGACAGGGTGTGGTTTGGAAGATGGGAAGGGTATGGGCTTGGGTTCTTGTTGGCAGAGGTAGTTGGTCATGGATGAACCCTGAAGAACAGTGGGCAGTTCAAACCCTCAGGCTGGGCTGCAGCTGCTGTGGTGACCGCCGTCTGCCCAGTTCAACAGTTCACTGCTCTGAAACCACAGCTGGATCTCCCTCTGGGCACCCTCCACAGAATTGCTAGCATGGATGACATTCCTGCTGATATGAACACTGAAATCTCCCCTGATCGTCCCTGGGGCTGCCTCGGTTGAGTCAGTATGTTCTATCATGGTCCTTGAGATGTGGACCACATTGTGCCCTTCCCAGACCATGGCCACCACGGGCCCAGAGCTCATGTAGCTGATAAGGGCTGGGTAGAATGGCTTCCTCTGCAGGTCCTGGTAGTGCTCAGCAAGGATGCTTTCTGGTGCCTGCAACATCTTCATCCCCACCAGCTTGAAGCCCCGCCTCTCAAAGCTGTGTATCACAGTCCCCACGAGCCTCCGCTGCACCCCACCTGGCTTCACCGCAACCAGGGTACGCTCCTGGGGCCAGGAAGGCCCTCCGTAACTGGGGCGCACCAGCAGGCCTGGAATGCGTGGCCCGCACAACGCCTGCAGCACGGCGCGCCCAAAGAGGCAGCCCATGGCGCAGGCCGGCGGGCCAACACTTTCCCCTCTTTGTCTAGATAAAAATAAAAGGTTTTAACTAGCATAGGAAAACTATATATAATAAGTACAATAAGTATATACAAATATATACAGGTAATACTTATATTCACAATGCCAAGTTCAATTGCATTAAACAATTTCAGAGAAAATACTACATTACCTATCTTTTCTTAGTGAATCCTTAGTTTTTTTTTTTTTACCTTTCTTTCTTTCTTTCTTTCTTTCTTTCACAATTAAAGATCACTGAAACTATATCTAGTCTTCAACTCCATCAAAGATGCAGAAGGAATTAATATTAGAAGGAATTAATATTAGCTAAATAAACAGAAAGTACATTGTAAGCATCTTCCAAGACTTTAGAAATGACAAAGACACATGGCTGCTCATACAGTCACCCAAAGTTTCTCTGAAGTGTTGGGGCATATTTAATCTACACATCTAGATTATCAGGCATACTTTTCAGTGAAACAAAAATTTGAAGGATTATCCTTCGTTGCACTGGTAAAGTTTAGCAATTACCTTCCTTAGTATCTTGCAGTATATCTGGCAGACTCTTCTGGGAAGAAGAAAGTTTGAATGACTGCCCTCCCTGTTTTGGCAAAGTTCAGCAGTCACTTTCCTTTGGGTCCTACATGTTCAGTCTACATAGCCCATAGTCAATTTGTGAAGGCAAAAACTGTTTCTTTGTCCTGTGGTTAATCTTGGCACAATGAATGCAAACTTTTATAGAGTTTCTATAGAGTTTATATGAAATCAATCATCCTTTTATAAAGTAAAGTGGTGTTGCCAAAGCAGATGTGTCTCATTGCCATGAAAATTCTGTTAACACGGTATTTTAAATATCATATGTTGGCAGAAGCTGCTTGTTCATTTCTCAGACAAACAGACATGATTTAAACAATTAATCACTCAGAAACTATATTAATTAAATTATTGCTTTACCAATCACTTAAATGTATTGCTAGCTAGGTCTTATATCTTAAATTAACCAACTTCTATTAATCTGTTTATTGCCAAGATGTGACTTACTTGGCAAAGTTCTGGCAACTGTCTTCTTCAGGTGATTACATGGTATCTCACTGACTCCACCTTCTTTCCTCCTATATATTTCCTCCTATATCTCACCTTGTTCTATTCTGCTAAGCCACTGGTCAAAACAGGTTTATTCATTAACCAATAAAAACAACACATATATAGGCTTTCCCACACAAATCATATTTTGCAAGTTTTTAAGGTACTTAAAGACAGTGCATGTATCTAAGATTTTTCTCTGTATGATATAGAAAATATGCTTAGCATATCTACAAATTTTATTGTTATAAATGGCTAACTAATAACTAATGTTTCTTGATTATTCTAAATAATTTATAATATTATCAGTAAACAGGAAGTGCATTTTAAGCAACTTACAAAACTCTAGAATTGACAGTGATATCTCACTACCTGGACAGTTACCCAAAGATTTTCTGTATGGTTGGGACATCCAACTTCTTAATTATACATTATATATTTAAATGGGCTACACAAACAAAATACCTTAATCAAGAAAAAATATACATATAACAAAATTGAACTTAAATTTGCACCAGTAATCCAAGATCTATATCAATGCAAATCTCCATGGCATATTTTTAAATGTAAACAAACATTTATAAATATCACTTAGAGAATTTGGGTGTAGTTCTCTCCAAGCTGCTTTCTGCTTTTTGTTGGGTGGATTAATTTTTTGGGGTGTTCATAAAAACTTTCTGGAGGTCTTCGTCCATAAAACCACATTAGTCTGGAATTAATCCACACTTTCTCAATGACTGTGGAAACAAGAGAAGAACCTCTTTTCCAAAGCAACAAATTCTTAGAACAAATTTTTAAAATCAAGATACTTCTTTGTTGGTTTAACTTAGAAACTGCTGGAATAAAATATCTCTCTGAAGTCAAAAGAAAAGAAAAGAAAAGAAAAGAAAAGAAAAGAAAAGAAAAGAAAAGAAAAGAAAAGAAAAGAAAGAAAACACAATAACATACCTAATCTAAATTCTCTGTATATATTCCATCTTTATCTATCTTAATTTTCTTTACTTTTTTAAATCTATGACTGTTTGTACTCTGTCTTTTTATTTTACTTTTTTGTTCTTTTTTATTGATTTTTACTGAACTCTACATTTTTCTCTGCTCCCCTCCCTGCCTCTCCCCTACCCGCTTCAGGCTTCCCCCAAGGTCCCCATGCTCTCAAGTCACTCAGGAGATCTTGTCTTTTTCACCATTTCAAAACAATGCATATTTTTCTGCTACCACTAAATCAGGAAGACCTCTCTTAAAGGAGCTGTGGCCAACAAACAGAGCCTATGTAAAAAAAAATTGCAGCTAGAACCAGCATGGAGACCTGATCTAAGCACCAGGAGAGCCAGCCAGCACTGGGGTGAGTTTCTGACCCCGAGGCATCAGCCCGGGACAGGGAACTCAGAAGTTCCTCAACCCCCTATCCTTCCTGGGCTCTCTGCAGGGCCTCTACTCCCTGCATACTGCCTCTTTCTTCCTATCTCACCCAGCTTGCATCCAGAACCCTCCCCCTCCTTCTGCCCCTCTGCCCTGTTTGGGCACATAACATCACCCAACTCAGCCTGTCTGGGCGCTGGGTCCGAATCCTCAGGGTACCCAGGCGGGTGGGAGCTCCTTTGTTTCAATAGCCTGCCTGCACCAAGCAAGGCAGGCACTTTGTTTACGAGCTACCCAACCAGCAGGGAGACTTGCTCTTGGCGCCAGGTGAGCCAGTATTGGGGAGAGTCATCATTGGGCACTGAGATCTGATCTCAGCACCAGGAGAGCTATCACTGGGGAGAGCCATCACTGGAAAGGTACATCAGTAGGCAAGAAGACCTGATCCTATTAAAGAAGATCCATAGGGGAGCATTCAGAGGAAGAGATGGGAATGCGCCAATGCAAGAATTCACCCGACAATCTGAAAAGCAACATGAAACCACCAGAAACCAGCGACCTCACAACAGGAGGACATGAACACCTTAATCAAGAAGTAGAAAAAATTGACTTTATGAAAGTGATTGATCCCCTTAAACATCATGTAAAGAACGCCCTTATAGAAATGGATGAGAAAGTTTGAAGAATTGAATAAATCAGTGAATGATACCCTAGAAAACCAAGTAAAAACAATCAAACAGATAATGGAAACAGTTCAAGACTTGAAAACTGAAATGGAGGCAAAGAAGAAAACACAAACAGAGGGTCGGCTGGACATGGAAAAT
>NW_026067957.1:7193093-7194191 GCF_014885135.2 Alexandromys fortis | reverse complement strand
AAAATTTTCCAGGATAAAAACAAATTTAAACAATACATAGCCACAAATCCAGCCTTACAGAAAGTAATAGAAGAAAAAGCACTAACCAAGGAGTCCAACAATTACCACAATAACTCAGACATCTAGAAACCCTTCACCAGCACAACTCAAAGAAGGAAAACACACAAACTCTACGAGTAAAAAAGTGACCGGAGTTAACAACCACTGGTCATTAATATCACTTAAGGTCAATGGACTCAACTCACCTATAAAAAGGCACAGGCTAAAAGATTGGATAAGAAAACAGGATCCAACATTCTGCTGTTTACAAGAAACACACCTCAAACACAAAGACAGGCACCTACTCAGAGTAAAGGGCTGGGAAAAGGCTTATCAAGCAAATGGACCTAAGAAACAAGCAGGTGTGGCCATACTAATCTCTCACAAAGATGACTTCAAACTTAAATCAATCAGAAGAGATGGAGAGGGGAATTTTATACTCATAAAAGGAACAGTTCATCAGGATGACGTCTCAATCCTGAATATCTATGCCCCTAATATAAAAGCACCCAGGTACATAAAAGAAACATTGCTAAAACCCCAGGCAGCCATCAAACCGCACACACTAATAGTAGGAGACTTCAACACTCCTCTCTCACCAACAGACAGGTCAATCAGACAGAAACCTAACAGAGAAATAAGAGAATTAATGGAGGTAATGAAGCAAATGGTCTTAACAGCCAACTATAGAACATTCCACCCAAATAGGAAAGAATATACATTCTTCTCTGCAGCTCATGGAACCTTCTGGAAAATTGACCACATAGTCGGTAACAAATCAAACATCCACAGTTACAAAAAAAAAAAAAATAGTAGCAACCACATGTGTCTTATCAGATCACCATGGATTAATGTTAGAATTCAACAATAAGGCTACCCCCAGAAAGCCTACAAATTCATGGAAACTGAACAGTCAACTACTGAACCATACCTGGATTAAGGAAGAAATAAAGAAAGAAATTAAAGTCTTCTTGGAATTCAATGAAAATAAAGAAACAACATACTCAAACTTATGGGACACTATGAAAGCAGTCCTAAGAGGAAAGTTCATAGCACTAA
>NW_026067957.1:7189786-7191034 GCF_014885135.2 Alexandromys fortis | reverse complement strand
GGGAGGAGGGGGAGGGAAATGGGAGGCTGGGAGGAGGCAGGAATTTTTTTTCAATAAAAATAAATTGCAGCTAAACTTTGTTTTTTAGTATCTAGAATTCCTTTCCAAGGTCTCTCAGATTTTATGTGGATTTAGCTATCACACGTTGGAATGCCAATTTGTAGTAGGGAGATTTTGTTTGTTTGTTTGTTTGTTTCCAGCTGCCCAGAACCAAAATAATCATGCAGAAAACATATTATTTGCAGTACTGCTTGGCCAATAGCTTAAGTGTATTTCTGGCTAACCCATATGTTAAATTAACCCAACTCCATTAATCTGTGTATCATCATGGTGCTGTGGCTTACCGAGTAAAGTTCCGGCATGTGTCTCTGACATGGTTTCATGTCTCCCATAGACTCCAAATTCTTTCTCCTAGCATTTGGTTTAGTTTTCCCTGCCTAGCTTTACTCTGCTCTAACAGGTCAAGTCAGTTTCTCTATTAATCAATGGTATTCACAGCATATAAAGGGGAATTCCACATCAGTTGTTTTTTACTCTTTACTCTTTTCGGTGTCTACAACCCAGCTCCCAAATAAACCACACATGGCAGCTTATTCTTAACTGTAAATATCCAGCCTTTGCTTGTTTTATTTTTTCCTAACTTTTCTTAAATTAATCTGTCTACCTTTTTCCTCTGGGCTTTTTTCTTTTCTCATACTTTTATATATCTTGCTTTGATTCTTACTCCATAACTTACTGTAGCTGGGTGCCTGGCCATAGCATCCTCCTCGCCTTGCTCTCTTGCTTCTTTCTTTCTCTTCCAGATTTATCCTTCTATTTATTCTCTCTGCCTACCAGCACTACCTATCCTTTGTCCTGCCTCAGTATTGACTGTTTAGCTCTTTATTAGACCTCAGATTTTTTTTTTTAGATTGGCAAAGAATCACAACTTCACAGAGTTAAACAAATGCAGCATAAACAGAAGCAACATCCTTTCATCATTAACTCAGCAGTAAAAAACAAGGACTTCTTGAAGTGTGCAGGCAAATGGATGGAAATACAAAACACTATCCTGAGTGAGGTAAGCCAGACCCAAAAAGATGAACATGGGATGTACTCACTCATATTTGGTTTCTAGCCATAAATAAAGGACATTGAGCCTATAATTCGGGTTCTTAGAGAAGCTAAATAAGAAGGAGAACCCAAAGAAAAACATATAGGCATCCTCCTGAATATTAACCTTCATCAGGCGATGAAAGGAGACAGAGA
>NW_026067957.1:7181365-7182724 GCF_014885135.2 Alexandromys fortis | reverse complement strand
GTGGCAGGGAAGAGACAGAAATCTTTAATAAATAATAAATAAATAAATAAATAAATAAATAAATAAATAAATAAATGAAAATTATTGCTTCTCTGTCAACAACATTTAATACCTACTGCTTTTCCAAGAGAAAAAGCATTTGTTAGCACAGTTCACAGCAAATTAATTAAAGGCATGCTTTTGAAACAACCATTGCACTTTGATGTCGGTGAAGGTGTTATATGTACTTCTGTTTTGTCAAAAGTGACAAACAATCTTTTGTCAAGGACTTGGTATTTAACAAAGCAAGATCTCACGGCTCACCAGAGAAGCTAAGAAATGCAGGCTCCTGCCTTCCTCCTCAATGTTAAAGCAACATCTAATTACAGAAATACCTTATTCTAACACAGATAGAATGCAATTGCAGATGTTTTTATAACTCAGAAAATGATCTTTTTTCAGTTAAACCTTTTATCTTGGACATCTGAGACCCATAACAGTTCAAAGCCATGGCCAGAATGCAAAACTTGAGTTTGAAATGAAGTCTATATGAGTCAGGAATAAGCACAGGAGACAAGAATAACCACCAACCTCATTCCTATCACCCCATCTCATACTCGTTTCCTTTCTCAACTTCCTATTTATGTGAGTTACTACATTTTTGCTCCCACTAAAGAGTTCATTTCTAGTCACACTCAATGAAAGCTTGCCAACTAATAAAATAATGCATTTTATTTAGCTTTACTTGAAAGTACCTTCATGGATATAAGTTTAGTTAGTATTTTCTACATATTGGATATGATTTTTAAATCCCTTAAACAAAATCTTATGTGAACTATCCAAGGCATAGTAGTGAGATGATAGGCAACTTCAGGCAAACTAACAAGTTTAACTGATTTCAAAGAAATGTTGAAGCAATTCTTAAAATTCTCTGTATAAATGCCTATTTTAAAAATTAAAAATAGTTCATATTTGGGAATTAATGTGAATTCAAGCTTCAGTGTATTTACTGAATGTTACAATGGAATAGGCATCAGGGCAATTTATATTTTGAAGACAAATATGAAATACTTAAACCACACATAGCTTTAGCTGTGCTTATGATTCTTAATCATTACTGAGGGCATGTGTCAGTTAAGTACAGACCAAAACAATTAAATGGTGTCTTGATGACTTTGCAGAAATAAAACATTCATAAAACTGTGTATTGAAATTAATGCTTATATTATTAGGTGCATTAATGATTTTGGCATTTATAATTTATTCCAAACCACACTAAAAGGTTTTTTTTCTTTTCTTTATTTATTTATTTGTTAGAGATTTCTGTCTCTTCCCCACCGCCGCCTGCCCTTTCCCTCCCCCTCCCCCAATCAAGTCCCC
>NW_026067957.1:7174867-7180958 GCF_014885135.2 Alexandromys fortis | reverse complement strand
GTTCAATGTCCTTTATTTATGGCTAGAAACCAAATATGAGTGAGAACATCCCATGTTCCTCTTTTTGGGTCTGGCTTACCTCACTCAGGATGGTGTTTTCTATTTCCATCCATTTGCCTGCAAACTTCAAGAAGTCCTTATTTTTTACTGCTGAGTAGTACTCTAATATGTATATATTCCATACTTTCTTCATCCATTCTTCAATTGAAGGGCATCTAGGTTGTTTCCAGGTTCTGGCTATTACAAACAATGTTGCTATAAACATAAGAAGTTAAGCTTTCATTATTTGCAGATGATATGATAGTATACATAAGCGACCCTTAAAACTCTACCAAAGAACTCCTACAGCTGATAAGTTTTTTAATAAACTGTATAGCACACAAAACAGAAAAAAAGAGATAACAAACAAACAAAAAGCAAACAAGCAAAAGAGAAAATAACAAATACAGAGGAACCCTAAAACACCAGATAATGGCAACTTCAGCTGTAGTCATTTTGTTAAATTTCCAAAGGAAAAAATAAATTAAATATTATGTATATACATTTGTCCAAGAATAAATTCTTTTCCTCCTCAGAGATAAATATCCCAAATGCTATGATCCTAAATCCTATATGTTAATCATAGAAGACAAATTTTTATGATATTTTGACACGTTTGTACTGCTAGACTTCACTAAAGCATATGAAGCACACATGTTACCCTGACAGCAAAGAAATGAAAATTATGCACTATATATATTTTCCAGTGGCATCTTTGTAGACATTGCCAGTATCTGAGCTGTTAGAACATGGTTGAATGTCAATTTTGTGCAGAAATGTTAAAGGAGGTTTATTATAGTGCTGAATATTTCTGGCCATAAATTTTACTATGCAGAAAAAGGAAACTTTCTCCAAACACGAAATTTTATAAACACTCATTAATTCTTCAATATAGCATAAAATTTATAGTCTACATATTTCATTATTACTGATATAAGTGTTTCCCCTCAAAACAAAAATTATAACACATCAACATTGTGATTTTCAGTAAATAATTTAATGGCAATTTCTTTTCTCGGTTTAAAAAAAGTGGCTAAAAAATAGGATGGTCCAGTGTAACACTATTTAGTATCTTGTAAAAATTGTCGGTTCAACTGAAGGAAGTGAAAACATTAATGACTATTGGAATTATTTTCATAGTTCTATCATTTTGTTTTATCATTTTATCATACCACACTCACCTATTTGTCAAGAATGACACTAAGATCACTGATAAGCCATTCTCACAACTGAAGTAAGCTGAAAAATGTTCCTATTTATGTCTTTTATTTGCTTCTAATATTTACATGGTAATTTTAATAAAAGAATTACAATTCTCTATAACATAGATACTCATTATTAAAATATTTGAGATATTACATAGTTTAGATTTAACTCTAGGAATGTCCCCACAAATATATACATACGCATACATATATACATACATATACACACATAAACACATGCATGCACATACATGTACAATGGGATATATTAAGGGATGGAAGACAAGTCTAAACATAATATTCTTACATCATGGCAAAAAATGAAAAGAGGGGAGCTTTATTTTTATTCATATCCCTAAAATTCAGTAAAATAGAATTCCAGGGTGCAAGAACTATCTAAACAATTGTGTAAATCCTCACATTTGTTTACATTACCATCCATAGCTGAGTTAACTCATCTTTTTCCTAAAAGTAAAATTGTACTGGTCACTGAAAGAATAATATGGTGCACATTAATATAACATAATATATAATGCTAAATATTAAGTTAGCCATGTTTAAAATTATGTGTGAATGGATAATATTTGATTTTACCACAAGTTTTAGTCAGTGTCCTATTATTGTGAAAAGATGCCATAACACATTGGGGTTGTTTATAATTTCAGAGGTTCAGTCCATTATCATCTTTGGTGTGAAGCAGACAGTCATGGTTTTGGAGAAGTGGCTGAGAGTTCTACATCCTGACCTTCAGGCAGACTCTGAGCATGCATGGCATGGGCATTTGAAACCTGAAACACACAATCACTGATACTTTTCCTCCAAAAAGGCTACACATCCTTATCTTTTTATTAAACAGTGCCACTTCTTGATGTCCAAATATTCGTATATAGGAGCTCATAGGAGCCCTTCTGCCACACTCAACTCCCTGCCACCCATAGGCAGGTAGCCATATCATAATAAAAAATTGAATTCACTCCAAATATGAAAGTCCTTATAATCTATCACCTATTTTTTCAGCACCATGTTTTCCTTCTTGCTACCATGCTTATTGTCATGATGATAATGGACTCAATCAACGGACTAAATCTCTGAAACTTTAAGCCAACCCCAGTAAAACACATTCCTTTATAAGAGTTGCTGTAGTCAAGGTGTTTCTTCTTAGCAAGAGAATCCCTAGATAACACTGTTGGGTAGGACTATTTCACTCCCTTACAAGACTGTATGACCTTAACATGTACCCTGAGACAGCCCTCAGGGAGGATGATTTCAAGTGAGACTGAGCTAAGATGACCTAGGTCCTATGTCTTCAGCAGTAATGCCTTAGATAGGTTTTCTATTGCTACGAAGAGAACCATGATGGTTGCAACTCTTACAAAGAAAACATTTAATTGGGTGGCTTTCAATGCATAGATTCAGTCCATTATCATCATGGTGTGACACAGTGGCATACAAGCAGACATAGAGCTGGAGAAAGGGCTTAGAGTTTTATACATTGATATACAGGAAACAGGGAGTGATCTGAGACACTGGGTGCATGTTGAACATTAGAGATGTTGTAGTTCACCTACACAGTGACACTCTTCCTCCAAGACCACCACACCAATTCAAAACACACACACACATACACACACACACACACACACACACACACATCTCCTAATGAAATTAGGGGTGTCAATGAGATTAGGGTTGTCAATTATATTTAAACTATCACATTCCATTCCCTGACACTCATAATCTAAATATATCAAAAAACAAAATACATTTATTTCAATTTCAAAGTCTCATTGTCTATCACAAACTTAACACTTTTTAAAAATCCAATGTCCTTTCTGAGATTCATGAAATCTCATAACTGTAATCACCTGCAAAATCAAAATTAAAAATCCAGATCACATACTTCAACATATAATGGCAGATGATATATATTACCAGTCCAAAATATAGAGAGGAGAGCTTAGTGAGGAAATACTGTACCAAAGCAAGATCAAAAACCATCTGTGCAAACTCCAAACTCTTTAGCTCCATGTATGATGTCAAAATGTTCTTTAAATCTCAAATTCCTTTCATTTCTTTTTTTTAACTCCAACATACTCATTTCTCTTGGGTTGTTTCCTAACATGCAGCTTTCCTCATCAAGCATCTCCTAATTCTGGCATCTCTAATATCTTGTTGTCTCTAAGGTAAGCCAGGCTCCATCTTTATAGGTTCACACAATTACCTCCCCGGTCCTCCATTCATGGGATACCCCTAAACTTGCCTGGCCTCAGTGTCTTTCCTTAGTTATGGAGGAAGAATCCATAACCCTTTTCTTCTCTGCTTAACTCTAAAGCCAGAACCCCATGGCCAATGATGCCAAGTTCTGCCTTTTGTTGGTGTTGGAACATGGCTTCCTCTTTCAATTAAGTCTTCACTAGTTTTATATTTTCCATAGTTTCCATCACTGTCTAAGCTTGATTGTCCTCAAACTGGATCTATAAACCAGGCTGGCCTACAACTTAAGAAATCTTTCTGCCTCTGCCTCTGAAGTGCTGGGATTAAAGGTGTTAAGACTACCCTTAATTCCTTTTCAAGACTTGGAAAATTAGCTGGGTGGGACCTTGTCCTGAGGTTACTAAGAATTTTATTCCATTTCTTAATCTGTTCATCACATTAAACAGAGGAATTAGATTCATTCTACTACTCGTTCTCTTTGTCTCCTCAGATTGTGTATCTTACATTTTTTCCTTGCTCAGTTTGATCCTTTTCACTATAGATCTTCTTTACACTTAACATTAATAACCACAATACAGATTCAATACTAGGCTGTTATGAGATTTCCACTGCCAATGGAATTAATCAAAAACTCTTCACTTTAGCATTAGTCAAATGCTTCAAACAAGGGCAGAAAGCAGTGACATTCTTTACCAAAGTATAACAAGACTGATCTCTAGGACACATCCTAACATTCTTCTCCTGTAAAACCCCTTGATATAGGCACCCATAGTTCATCAAATCACACTTAGCACCACTGTCTTCCATGTTCCTATTAGGATAGTCCAATAAACAACAATTAAAGCATTCAATTGTTTTTTTTTTCTTATCCACACTCCCAACGTTCATATTCTTTCAAGCAAAAGCATTGCCAGGCCTATGACAGCAATACCCCAGTCCCTGGCACCCACATATGTCTTAGTTATGGTTTCTTTTGCTGTGAAGTGTAAAGGAATACTCCACAGCATATAATCATTGTCTAGTATCTAAATCATAATACACCTCAGTATTTGACATTTCAAGTGGACTTATACTTGCGCATACACTTTCAAGTTGTGGCTTTCTCTTCTTTTGCCACCTCCAACTTCAGGTTAGCTGTGAGCTACAGTCATGAAGAAATGATGTTGGATTGGTGTGTTCTTCTATTGGGAAACTATTGGTCCTCCTGTCTCCATAAGCTGATACTTTTAGGGTTTCTAGAATAGGAGGGAGAGGAATTAAAAACGTAAATAAATAAATAATCAAATAAATAAACTCTTTTCTTATAGATATTCTATAAGTGATTTCTTAGCCTTATCTTACTTGTCAGAATTTTAAAGTATATTTTTTTCTTTAATAAAGTTTTTTTTTCAGAGCTCTTCTCCCTCTGTTTCAACTGCAGTTCTGTGAAATGAATGAATATTGTTCTAATATGACTACTCATCACTAAAATCTCCTTGTTTCTGGAAATCTACCTTCAACTTTTTCAACTGTGTAGTCCTGGCTTTTCCTTGTCTTTCTCTTGCAGAGCTCACTTTTAAATACAGCCTTTTCATGTTGGAAAAAAAAAATGCAATCACGATATTCTGCAGTTCTTGGGCTCTGGAGGCTTTTCAAAATTTAATTATTTACTCTGATATTTTACCTTCAAATAGACAGCTTCTACTGTGTATTTAGAAGTTGTGGCTTGAGAGTGATAGTGTAACTCACTCTATTGTTTTGATATCCTCTTTCCATATCTGATATTCTGTTTCCTCCCCTTGAGGTGATGAATGTTCTCCAAGCTTACTATTCACTGTGGGATTCCTGTACTTTAATAAAATACGTGTTCTATAATGTCATTTTGATATATTTTAGATGAAATGTTCTATTTACACACTTTCAATGTCAACTACATTTTATGCACTTATCCATCACAAAAAAGTAAATAGAAATGTTTCAGAGTTAAAGATATAAGAACAATAACTTTTCTAAATTCAGTCACGATTCATGTATCTATTTTTCTGCATTCTGTTTTCCATCATCACCTTATATTACTCTTCATGGTCTCCTTTCTAACTGTCCTACTCTACCCTCTATTAATTTATAATCAACAATATAGTCTCAGGAAGAAAAATTAAGAACCTTATCACACTTATCATAATAGTTCCAAAAAGTTAAGTCATTCAGAAAACACATAACCAAAGAAATAAAATACCTCTATACGAATTTTTGGGATACTGAAAAGGGTAGTTAAAATGGATTTCAGAAAAATGAAATATCTCCTGTTGTAAGGAGGCCACTTGTACATTTCCTGGCTGCCCAAACTCCCAAAATAATCACAAAGAAATCATATTATTTAAATCACTGTTTGGCCCATTAGCTCTAGCTTCTTATTCATTAACTCTTACATCTTAATTTAACCAATCTCTATTAATCTATGCATCACCACAAGGTCGTGGCCTAACAGCAAAACTTTAGCACATCTGTCTCCAGCAGTGGCTACATGTCTTCTCTCTGACTCCACCTTCCTTCTCCCACCATATAGTTTAGTTTTCCCTGCCTATCAAGCCCATCACGTCAAACCAGTTTCTTTATTAACCAATGGTATTCACAGCCTACAGAAGGGAATCCCA
>NW_026067957.1:7162367-7169867 GCF_014885135.2 Alexandromys fortis | reverse complement strand
GTCTACTCTGGCACTGAAGCAAATGCAGACACTTTACAGTTTCTTAATTTATCCTTATTACAAGGGGCAGTTATCATCCCCACTTCTTCTCAGTCAAAGATAGTGATACACAGCTTTTCAGCAACTTAATAAAAATGTTTCTTAGACCTTTTCTCCTCCCACTTTTAAAACCTTAATGTAGGTGGCCGAGTCTTCCTGAAAAGTGGTTCTCAAGGAGTGACAGAAAGCATGTCAGAACATATTTCAATTACAAAACTAATAGAAAAAACTAACAGTAATTCTCTCTCTCTCTCTCTCTCTCTCTCTCTCTCTCTCTCTCTCTCTCTCTCTCTCTCTCACACACACACACACACACACACACACACATTTATTGGAGTGGCTTACAGACTCTGGTTCAAGTAGTCCAACACTGAATGTCACCTGGTGGAAAGACCAAGGATCCAGTCATTGTTCAGTCCACAAGACTGGATGTTTTATCGGTCCCAATCTGGTTCTGTAATACCAGGGAGGTTCTAAAGAGCTGCCAGTTTTCAGTACATGATACTGAAAACATGATCCCAAAGATGTCGGTTCTAACACCAACAAAAGAGTGGTTAAGGGACACAATTGATGAACTTGCTAGTGAGAGTGAGGGCAGGAAGCAAAAGTTTTCTTCCACATCCTTTGATGTGTGCTGCCATCAAAATATGTGGTCCAGAATTAGGGTAGATCCTCTGACCTCAAATGATCCAGATTTAAGTTAGGCCTCTCACCTCAAATAATCCAACCAAGACAACCCCTGCTTTTAGTTACTTTCAAATGTAGTAAAGTTGACACTCAAGATTACCATTATAGTTTAATTATGTGTTACTAGGGCTAAACTGAATTGTAAACAGCAATCAATAGTCTCAGTGTTGATAGATAGTCTCCTTCATTGGTAGGGAAATACTAAAAAGTTTTTGAGCCCTGTTTTAGTTAGGGATTTCATTGCTGTGAATAGACAAAATGACCAAGGCAATTCTTATAAAGGAAAACATTTAATTGGGATGATTAATAAACATCCTAGAGAGAATGAACTAATTAATTTAAATGAACCTTGTAAGATGAAACACCTGCTTCTCTCGTTTTATATAGTATTCTGCATTTTAAAATTAAATTACAATTTTAGATCAGCATTTCCAAGTATATTTTATTTGTTTTATTGATAACTATTTTTAAGTCTCTGGTCCACTTTTTTTAATTCTGGTCATTTAATCACAATGACTCTTGTTTTTGGAGTATTTTATTCATTGTGAATATTAATTATCTTTCAGATGTATATCTGGCACAGGTTCTCTTGCTTTATGTACGCTTCATTTTGACACAATTGACTGTTCTCATGACTCTACAGAAGCCTTTTTCTTTTATGAGTTCCCAGAATACTTTCATTATTCAGTATCTTTTCTCCTGTTACATGAAGTAGAGGTATATCTTTCTATTTCTATGAGGAACCTTGTGGATATTTTGATAGGGATTGCAATTGTGCTGAATCTGCAAATTGTTTTTGGTAGGATGGTCATTTTGACATGATTAAATCTACTAATCTAGAAATACAGAATCTCTTTTAATTTTCTAGTGTTTGTCTAAATCTCTTTCTTTAGAGATTTGAAATTTTACTATAAGGGCCTTTCACCCTCTTTTTAAATATATTCCAAGATAATGTATTGTCTTTGACGCTTTTGTAAGTAAGAATGTGTCCATGATCTCTTTCCCAGTGTCTTTGTTGATGCATATAAAGGCTACTGATTTTTTTCAGTTTTATTTTAAAATTGTACTTTTCATGTTACATGCCAGCTCCAGTTACACCTTTTTCTTCTTCTCTTGCTCACCATATTCCCCCATCCTATCCCCATCCACTCCTCAGAGGGAGCAATACCTTCCTTTGGGAGTCAACAAAGTCTCTCATACCAACTTGAGGCAGGACTAAGCCCCTTGACTCATAAAAAGACTGAGCAAGTTATCCCACAATAGAAAATGGGCTCAGAAATGCCAGATTATGCACCTGGGATAGGTCCAGGTACCACTCACAGCCCCCAGAAACATACCAAGTGGCATTACTGTCACCCGCATTCAGAGGGTCTAGTTCAGATCCATGCAGGTTCCCCACCTGTCAGTTCACAGTCTGTGAGCTCCCACTTGCTCTTATCCGCTGTCTCTGTGCTTTCCTCTACCATACCTTTGACACCCCTTGTTCATATGATTGTTTCTCCCTCTCTTCAACTGAACTCCAGAAACTCATTCCAGTTCTTGGCTGGGGGTCACTGTATCTCATTCCATCAATTACTGGATATAGGTTCTATGATGACAATTGGGGTAGTCACTAACCAGGTTAAAGGGGAAGACACTTTCAGACACCCTCTCCTCTATTGCTAGGAGTCTTAGCTGAGGTCATCCTTGTGGATTCCTAAGAATTTCTCTAACACCAAGTTTCTCCCTAACACCATAATGGCTTCCTCTATCAAGGTATCTGTTTCATTGCTCTTCCCCTCTGTCCCTCCCCCAATTTGGTCTTCCTGATTCCTTATGTTTCCATACCCCATCTGCTCCACTCTACTACCCCCAGTTTACCAAAGGTATCCTATTTGGGGCTCTCCCCTTTTTTACCTAGCTTCTTTGGGATTGTGTATTGTGACTTGGTTATCATTTGTTTTACATCTAATATCCAATTATGAGTAAATTTGCACTGTGTTTGTCTTTCTTGACAGTTACCTCATGCAGAAGGGTTTTTCTAGTTCCACCCACTTACTTGCCTGCAACTTTCAAGATGTCATTTTTTTTTACCATTGAATAATAGTCAACTGTGAAATTTACCACAATTTCTTTATACATTTTTTTTTGTTCATTGGACAGCTAGTTGTTTCTAAGTTCTGGCTACTATGAATTATGCTTTTATAAAGAAAATTGAGCAGATGTATATATGGTATGATTGTACATCCTTTGGGTATTTTGGTGTCTAGTTTTCTTGAGTTCTTTATATATATATTGGCGATCCATCAGATGTTGGATTGGTGAAGATCTTTGTTGATTCAGTAGGTTGTTGTTTTGTTTTATTAACAATATTCTTTGCCTTAAAGAAGCCTCTGAGTTTCAGGAGTTGCCATTTATTAATCGTTGCAATCTGTCCACTGTTGTTCTATTTAGGAAGTGGTCTCCTGTGACAATGCATTCTAGGCTACTACCTACATTCTCTTCTATCAGGGTCAGTGTAACTGTATTTGTGTTTAGGTCTTTGATCTACTTGCACTTGAGTTTTGCGCATGAATATATATGCATCTCTTTGCATTCTTCTACATGCTGATTCAGTTATGTCAGTACCACTTGTTGAAGATCCTTTCTTTTTTTCATTGTACAATTTGTGTTCTTTGTCAAAAATCAGGTATTTGTAGCTGTTAGGATTAGCGTCAAGGTCTTCAATTCAATTCTATTGTTCCACATATCTGTATTTATGCTAATACCAAGCTGTTTTCATTACTGTAGCTCTGTAATAAGGCTTGAAGTCAAGGATGGTGTTGCGTCTAGAAGTTCCTTTATTGTACAAGAGTGTTTGGACTCTTCTGTTTAGTTTGTGCTTTCTTATGAAGTTGAGTGTTGTTCTTTTGAGGTCTTTGAATAATGGTATTAAGATTTAGAAGACGATTATATTGAATCTGTATATTGCTTTTGGTAAGTTTGCCAATTTACTATGTTAAAACTACTTATCCAAAAGCCTTGGTGATCTTTCCATTTTCTTATATCTTCTTTAATTTCTTTCTGCAAAGACTTAAAGTTCTTGTAATAAAGTTGTTCACTTGTTTGGTTAGAGCTACCTCAAGATATTTTATGTTACTTGTGGCTATTATAAGGGATAACGTTTCTCTGATTTCTTTCTCAGCCCATTTATCATTTGTATATAGAACAGCAACTGGAGTTAATATTATACCCTGACACATTGCTAAAGGTTTTATCTGCTGTAAGAGTTCCTTGTAGAATTCTTTGGGTCACTTATATATACAATAATATCATTTGCAAATACATAAGTTTGACTTCTTCCCTTCCAATTTGTATCCCCTTTATCTCCTTTTGCTGTCATAATTTGCTAGCTAGAAATTTGAGTACTATATTGAACATCTATGAAGAGAGTGACATCCTTGTCTTGTTCCTGATTTTAGTGGGATTGCTTTGAGTTTCTCTCCATTTAGGTTGGTGTTGGCAGTTGGCTTGTTGTATAGTGCCGTTATTATTTTTAAGTATACTCCTTGAATCCTTAATCTCTCCACAAACTTAATTATGAAGGGGTGTTGGATTTTGTTGAAGACTTTTTAGCATCCAATCAGGTGATTCTGTGTTTTTTTTTTTCTTTCAGTTTATTTGTATGGTGAATTACAATGAGAGATTTGAATGAAGCTTACTTGGTCATAGTGGATGATTTTTCTGATTTATTCTTCAATTCAGTTCGCCAGTATTATATTGAGCATTTTTGTATCAATTTTCATGATGGAAAATGGTCTGTAATTCTCATTCTTACCTGTGTCTTTGTGTAGTATGGGTATCAAAGTAATGGTGAAGAGTTTGGCAATGTTCCTTCTGTCTGTATTATGTAAAACACTTTTGGGAGTATTGGTATTTGTTTTTCTTTGAACTTCTTGTGAAATTCTGTACTGAAATTGTTTAGCCCTGGCTTTTTTTGGGGGGGGTGAGGTGGGGGGAGTCTAGAGACTTAAGATGACTGCTTCTGTTTTCTTGGGGGTTATAGTGCTATTTAAATTATTTATCTGGTCTTCATTTAATTTTTGTATTATGGTACCTATCCAGAAAATTGTTCATTTGTTTTAAATTTTCAAGTTTTGTGGAGTACAGGTTTTCAAAGTATGAACTAGTGATTCTTTGGATTTCCTCACTATCTGTTGTTATGTTTCTATTTTCATTTCTTATTTTTTTTTTTAGTTTTGATAGTCTCTCTTTGCCATTTGATTAGTTTGAATAAGGTTTGTCTATCTTGTTGATTTCCTCAAAGAACCATTTCTTTATCTCATTGAATCTTTTTATTGTTTTGTTTGTTTCTATTTTACTGATTTCAGCCCTCAGTTTGATCATTTTCAGTTTTTACTTATTCTGGGTGAGTTTGCTTCTTCTTGTTATCACTTTTAGGTGTACTGTCAAGTTGCTAGTGTGAGATTTCTCCATGTTCTTTATGTAGGCACTTAGTTCTATGAACTTTCCTCTTAGCACTGCTTTCATAGTGTCACATAGGTTTGGGTATGTTGTGCCTTCATTCTCATTTAATTCTAGGAAGTATTTAATTTCTTTCTTTCTTTCTTCTTTGATTCAGTTGAACAAGGTTCAATTTCCATGAGTTTGTAGGATTTCTGCAATTAGTGTTGTTGTTAAATTCTAACTTTATGCCATAGTGATAAAATAAGAAAAATATTCCAATATTTTTTATCTGTTGGGATTTGCTTTGTTACTGAGTAAGTGGTTAATTTTAGACAAGGTTTCATGACGTGTTGAAAGGAAAATATATTATTTTATGTTTGGGTAAATTGTTCTATAGATGTCTGTTTAGTTCACTTGAGTCATGACATTTGTTAATTCCTTTATTTCTCTTTTAAGTTTCTCTCTGGGTGACCTGTCCATTGGTGAGAATGGGGTCTTGAAGTCTCCCACTCTTATGGTATGGGGTTTGATATGTGATTTAAGCTTTAGTTGTTTCTATTACATATTGGGGCATAGATGCACAGAACTGAGAGTTCATCCTAGTGAATTTTTCCTATGATGAGTATGAAATATCCTTCTCCATCTATTTTGGTTAATTCAGGTTGGATTCTATTTTGTTAGCTATTAGGATAGCTACACCTGCTTCTTTCTTAAGTCCATTTTCTTGCAAAATCCTTTCCTACAACTTTACTCTGAGGTAATGTCTGTTTTTGAGGTTGAGGTGTGTTTCTTTTATGCGGCAGAAGGGTGGGTCTTGTTTTGGATCTATTCTGATAGCCTCTGTCTTTTTACTGGTGAATTTATACAATTGGCAGTAAGAGATATTAATGAACAGTGGTGGTTAATTCCTGCTACATTCAGTTTTGTTGGTGGTGAGGGTAGTGTTTGTGTGTTTTCTTTCTTTGAGATTTGCTGGTGTGAGTATCTGTGGCCTGTGTTTTTATGAGTACAGCTAACTTCCTTAGGTTAGAGTTTTCCTTCTAGTATTTTTTGCAGGACTGGACTTGTGAATATGTATTGTTTAAATCTGATTTTGTCATGGAATGTCTTGTTTCCTTTGTCTATGTTGATTGAGAGTTTTGTTGTGTATAGTAGTCTGTGCTTGAATCCGTGGTCTCTTAGTGTCTATATAATTTCTGTCCAGGACTTTCTCACTTTCAGATTCTCCACTGAGGAGTCAAATGTATATTCTAATGGGTCTTCCTTTATATTTTACTTGTCCTTTTTCCTTTGTAGCTCTTAGTATTCCTGTTTTATTTTGTATATTTCGTGTTTTGATTATTATACAGTGAAGGGACTGTTTTGCGGGAGGATCTAGTCTATTTGGTGTTCTGTAAGCTTCTTGTACCTTCATAGGGATATCTTTCTTTAGGTTGGAAAAGTTTACATTTATGATTTTGTTGAATATATTTTCTGTGCCTTAGAGCTGAAATTCTTCTCCTTCTCTCCCTGTTTTTCTTAGGTATGGTGTTTTCATGGTGTCCCAGATTTTCTGGATGTTTTATGTTAAGAATTTGTCTGATTTAACATTTTTCTTAATTGGGAGAATCTATTTCCTCTGTTGTATCTTCAAAGTTGGAGATTCTTTCTTCCATCTCATGCATTCTGCTTGTTTTGCTTGCATCTGTACTTCCTGTTAATTTACCAAGATTTCCATTTCTAGAAATCCCTTGATTTGTGTTTTCTTTATTGCATCTATTTGAATTTTCAAGTCTTGGACTGTTTCTTCACTTGTTTGATCGTGTTTTCTTTGCTTTCTTGACTTTCATTAATGAATTAATTGATGTCTTCATTTTCATTTATATTTTCCTCAACTTCTTTAAGGGAATTTCTCGTTCCCTCATTAAGGACCTCTATCATCTTCATAAAGTTATTCTTAAGGCTATTTTCTTTTACATCATTTGCATTGGGATGTTCAGATATTGCTGTTGTAGATCCACTAGTTTCTGGTACTGCCATATTGTTCTTTATGTTGTAAAATGTATTCTTATACTGCTATCTACCCATCTCTTTCTCCAATTAGTACAGGTGGGTTCCTTACCCAACTTGTGGTCTCTCTTCCTCCAGGTCCAGTTGGTGTTTTCATGTTGTTTTTCAGATTATTGGGTGAATTTTTGCCTTGGTGCCTGCCCATCTCCTCCTACCGAAGCTATCTAATGGGTCTTTTTTTTTTTTATTATTGAGAAAAGGAAAAAAAAAGTTTCTGCCTCCTCCCAGCCTCCCATATCCCCCCCCCCCCCCCCCCCTGCCTCCTCCCAGCCTCCCATATCCCTCCCCCTCCTCCAAACC
>NW_026067957.1:7137619-7160026 GCF_014885135.2 Alexandromys fortis | reverse complement strand
ATGTTCCTGAGTTTAGTGGGATGGCTTTGAGTTTCTCTCCGTTTAATTTGATGTTAGCTGTCGGCTTACTGTAAATAGCTTTTATTATATTTAGATATGACCCTTGTATCCCTAAGAATTAGAAGATGTTATAAAAAACCTCCCTACCAAAAAGAGCCCAGGACCAGATGGTTTCAATGTGGAATTCTACCAGAACTTCCAAGAAGACCTAATACCTATACTCTTTAAGGTATTTCACAATATGGAAACAGAAGAGTCGTTATCAAACTCCTTTTTATGAAACTACAGTTACTCTGATACCAAAACCACACAAAGACTCTACCAGGAAAAAGAATTACAGGCCAATCTCACTCATGAACATCGACGCAAAAATCCTCAACAAAATACTGGCAAACCGAATCCAACAACACGTTAGAAAAATTATCCATTATGATCAAGTAGGCTTCATACCAGAGATGCAGGGCTGGTTCAATATACGAAAATCTATCAATATAACCCATCATATAAATAAACTGAAAGAAAAAAAAAATATGATCATTTCATTAGATGCTGAAAGAGTATTTGACAAAATTCAACATCCCTTTATGATAAAAGTCTTGGAGAGACTAATTGGTCTTTTAAAACCGGATCAGGTTTTCCTGCTGGCCAGGGGCTCCTCTTAGAAAATGGCCTCGCTCTGTTTCCTTGCTCCTGCCGGGGGCCAAGATCCCTCTCACCCCTCAGAAGGGTCTTCAGGAACAGGACCAGGCTCCCCCTTTGCCAGGGCCCTCGCCAACCCAAGGCCTACCTCTTTGATTTAATTGTAGTGGGGCGATCTGCTCTCGGTGTTGTGCGCTGGTCCCTGCCGCCTGTGTCTGCCGCCGCACAGGTCACAGCCACCTGTGGCCTGGTCCCCGCTGGTCCCTGCCACCTGCCGCCGCCTGCGTCGTCTCCTCCAGGTCCAGTTGGAACCTCTTCCGTGGGCTGCAGCTGGAACTTGCGGCTCTGGTGGTCACTGTTCCTCTAGATGCATGAGGTAGTGGTGGGGCTGATGGCCACTGGTGTATAGGGGGATGTTTGACAAGAGAGGATGCTCTCACTTGGTCACTAGGGGTGTCATGGTTGGGTGAGGTCTGGAGACTAGGGCCTAGAAAGCAGGGTTCTTCAGCCAGGTTATCTGACACTCACCTGCCACTCCAGGTGTAGCTGGGTCTAGTGGTTCTGGTGGTCACTAGTGTAAATATTATCCCTCCTGGTATAGGTGGGTCAATTGAATCCTGTGGTTGCTGTTGTGGTGGGGATGTTTGGTGGGAGATGGTGTTGCTGCCTGGTCACTGGAGTGCCATGATTGGCAGAAGGAAAGGGTCTAAGGTGTAGAGAGTATCCCTTAGTATTCCTTTTTTTATTTGTATACTTAGTGTTAGAATTTCTAACTGGGATATCAGACACTCAACTAGGTTACTGATTTATGTAAGTTGATTTTGTACTCTCTCACTTTAAGAAACTGTTAATTTCTTCTAGAAGTTTCTTGTTGGAATTTTTAGGATTTCTAATACATATTATATTACCTGAAAATTAGAATAATTTTGCTTCTTTATTATATGAGTTCCTTTAATTTCTTTCTCTTGCATTATTGCTCCAGCTAGTGCTTCCATCAGTATATTGAAGAGGAGTGGTGAAAGCCCTATATTGTTATTGATTTTAATAGAATTTCTGTGATCTTCCTATGTTTAGTATTGGAATTAAAGTCTACTTGGTAGGAGGGAAATTATGCCTGGTATTGAAAATCTTGCTAGCTTCGGTTGGCTAATGAGATCATGAATCTCAGAAAATGATCTACCAATGTTACTTTGTTAAACTAGCATAATTTTATGACATTCTAAATCTTATTCTTATACTCACAGATAAGTGCATCTACCACATGTAATCAAAGAAAGCTCTCTTAAGAGCAATGGAGACCATCACATTAAATCACAACTACAAACAGCTGTGGAATAGTGATCTTGTACACTCTAAAGAATTGTCAGTCTATTCATTTAATAAAATGACCATTATCCAGTCAGGAATTACATAGGAGGAGCACCCAGACTAGCAAACTTCTAGGAAGATGAAAGGCAGAGATGCAGTCACAAACTAGACACATAGAAAGCAGGATCAGAATACCTTCCTATAAAAAGGTATCACGTCACATGGCTAAACATAGACAAACATTATGGGTGAATTTAAGTTGTAAGTGCTAGTTAGTAATGAGTCTGAGCCAATATCCCAATTTGTAATTAATATAGTGTCTCTGTGATTATTGTGGTCTGGGTGGCCAGGGAATGAAACTGCTGACTCTGTGCATACAAAGCAATAGATATTAATAGATTTGGGAGACTTTAACCTTTATATATATCAAGCTGCTTCTTGAGGATACTGACTTTACAGATCCTTGCAAGATTCAATAATTAAGCAGTTAAATTTTAGAACACCAACAATATTTGGTCCTTAATGAAAGTCTCCTGTTGTTTCCAGTAGAAAATATTAGATATAATTTATCTCCCCAGAGGAGACTCACAGATAGCCATCATGATCTCTTGATTTTACACAAAATTCCTAATTGTTTACTGCTCTGGAAGAGTTTTATATTATTCTCAAGATTACTTCCCCAACCAGAAAATATATAAGATGTCAAAGGAAATACTTTTGTTGAATGTTTAGTGAAAGCCTGTCCTTTGGTTCCTTCTCTGCATTATCCTGCAATTACCGAAATCTTCAGATTAGATAGACTTTCAATTACAGCTTTTAATAAAGAAGAGTAGCCTTTTATGAGAAAACATACAGTATGCTGATTCTGTTTATTTAAATAATAACATCAACAAAAATATTTTAATTATAATTTTCATATATAAATATGTATTACCTTAGTAAATAAATTGGGTTATATGAGAATGGCAACTTGTACATAGCACTAGGGATTTTGCAACTTCTGACTGCTTATTTTATTTGATGCATTTTGCTATTGTTTTGATTAAAATGTTAAATATTGGGTATCTCTCTATAGTGTTATTTTTAAATATTTGATGTTTCAATTTTATTGTTTCAAATAGTTCTGTAAGGTGCCCTGAAATTAAACTCTAGTATGTACCCTAAGAGATTCTGATATTACAGTGCAAATGACATATGCAATCCTTTAAAGCAATATAATTACAAAATATAAGTGTGCCGTTGGCTAAATTTGTAGTATAAGCAGTAAAAGTACTTTTATAAATCTTTAATTTACTAAGAAATATAATATCTAAAAGTATAAAGGCCTGAAATTGGGCACTAATGTCTGGTTGCCACACTTTTATATTCATACAAAAATCAGAAAGGAAGGCCTCAGGCTTCATGTGGCCGGGAAGCAGATGAAACCAAGACCTCTACTTAAACTATAACCTCAATTAAATGGAGAAATAGATATTTTTCCTACACAAAATATTATATTCAAAATATGTTTCCTCTAATGTTGTTGCTGTGACAACAAAAAACAATGATTGCTTTTAGACCACCATATTTTTTTTGTTTCTTTGTTTTTAAATTTTATAATATTACACATGGATCTTTATATTCAATATAAGGCTACTTTGTTTAGTAATAGCACTGATAAATAATATGTAACAATTCATAAAAACTATAAATTTGTCAAAAATCACAGCAAAAAGGATATGTGGTTGGAGTTGGGGAGTTTGATATGCATTATTTATTATTATTATTATTATTATTATTGATTCTTTGCATAAGTCCAATGGAAACCCATGATTCCTTTTCCTTAAAAGCACAGAAACATTTGCTTCCTTATTCAGAGGAAGAGAGATCGAAAGAAGATCAAGAGCTGAATCATGGAAAAGAGTCAACGCACTGGCAAACTTTCAAAAGGGGTGGGGCTTTCTGTGAAGGAATATGCAAAGCTTCCTGAAGTTGCAGAACATAGTTTTTATTTCTCGCTGTTTTTTTTGAGATATTCACAATTTATTACTTTTAAATTAAACTGTGTTATATCTAGAAGACATTAACTCTAGATCTAAGACAAAATTAATATAGAAAATAAAATGAGAGATAATGATTATTCTGACCAAAGATTAGCCAGTTTAGAACTAAAGTGTTTATGTTGTTAGACAAAGCAAACATTAGTGAAAAAACAACTTTTCAGGAGAGAAAGAACTTTGTATATTTGGTCAATTCATCAAAACAAAACTAAAAATGATACTAAGTAATAAAACATCTCAGTAAAGTTGAACTTATTAAACAACTGTTGTTTTTAGAACCATTTTGTAGATCTCTGCCTGTCTTGCCTGTAGTCCTTGTCCATCTGTGTCTGTATATCTTTTTCTTTGTAAAGGGGAGAGGGCACTCACATATGGAAATCCAAAATACAATTTTTTTAACAAACTGCAATATTATTTCAAGGGTGACTCTGAAGATACAGCAAAGTGAGTGATGGGGAGCTAGGGTGTGAAGATTTTCTTATCCAAAGCACTGCCAAGTCTTAGCTCTATCTGCATTCTGCTGGAGTTGTGGATGCCTTGCACTGCCTTTCCTGACTCTCTGTGAGCAGTTATGTACTATGGGAAGAAGCAGAGGATGTCTATGATGTCAACAGCAAATGGGATCCATGGATTTGGGAGTTCAGTGTCCATCAGCAAGGAGACAGTGAGGTTGTGCCTGTAGTCATTCCCCTTAGAGAAGCAGCAGCTCTCACTCAGCTTTATAGTCACATCATTGGGGACCAGGAAGAATGGGACTGCTTTGTATTACAATAGTTTCTTTGGTAATCATGACTGCTGTCTCTGTCCAAACCCATCTGAGAAAGGCAGGACTCTGGGTAGGTTGGTGGCCAAGACTCATATTTTACATAGTCCAATGAACTAAATAGGTCCAGCAAGGTGCTTGTGTCCACACTGCAGGCTGTTTGTCAGTTACACTTTGTAAGTTGACAAGGTTAGAGTCAATCATTATCATACAATGGCTCTTACATTTATGCCACTGATATTGTTACAAACACTTGGCCATAATCTCTGAGATCACAGAGTTGTTTTCCACCAGTCCTTTGGGTTCCCCAGGTAGGACCATAGATAAAAGGTCCCTCCCTGTAAAGGAGCACCCAGGTGTTTATCAAGAAGGACCCATAACCCACCTTAGAACCACTAGATAGAAGATGGAAAGAATAAAATAACAAAGATAAACATCATTAAAACATATGAAAAAGATAACAATACTAACTACTGTTCTCAGAAAATATTATAAAATATTATCAGTAACTAAGATAACCAAGATGAAGGAGAAAAGTTTCTAGAAACTCATAAACCCCTAAGCTAAGTCAAAAAAGTTTGAATTCTCCATACTTATAACAAGAAAAGTGAAGAATCTAACAATTGAGTAAAAGTGACAATAAAAACAATTTCTAAGAAAGAGGTATGTAAGAAAAGATGGCTTTTCTGAGATTTCTCTTACAATTTAAATTATTAATATCCATTTCTCTCAAACCTGTAAGTAAATGTGGAAAATAAATGCAGGACACATTTCTTGCTTGATGTTATGTAATTTGTAACAAATCATAATGTCAATCCAAAAACAGATTAAGTCAGTATCTGGATAAATATTAGTAGAAAAATAGTCAATATGACTTGAAGAACAAAAACACAACAAAATATGAATAAAGTAACCCAAATGTTATTAAAATAACACCCCATGAACAAACCAGTTTTTACCAGGTGGGGCAAGTAGTTCATCATAAGAAAACTAATCTAATATATGACATTTAAACAAAAAATAGATTGGGAAGGATGGCTCAGTAGTAAGGCAGTATCTGCTAATTCTGAAAGACCATGTTCACTCCCAGGGATCCACATGGTGGAAAGAGAGAAGCAACTTCTTCAAGCTATCATTTGACCTCCAAACATGTACTGTGACATGTGCACACATGCATGTACACTTCCTAGATGTTTCTTCAAAACAAATTACCACTGGGCACATAAAAGACGTTCAACAATCCATTACCAGGGAGGTACAAATCAAAATAATGAACACATCTAGAAAAAAACATAATTTTGAAAATATTAAGAAAACAAGTATTGTTTGAGATATGGGATAACTGGGATGTTATACTTTAACTAAATGTAAAATATTGCATCTCCTGTGTAAAAGAGTTTATAGTTCCTTCAAATGTTAAACTTACAAATCATCTAAAATTTCATTTTCATGGAATTACATCAGATAATTGAAAACGGGCATGCAATCAGAGCTTTACATAGACAAACGTAACCTAACTGTTCATCAGCAGATACTAATGATGCCTAAACAAATGTGCTATATACATGAAATCAAATATTATCTGATCATAGGATATAATGAACTTTACCATAGTTCTGCAACATAAATAAACATTAAAGTATGGTAAGTGGAACAAGCCACCTGGAATAGGACAAATGTTGCATGGTGCCCTTTTTTGAGATGCTGTGTAAGAAGATTGGGTATTTTAAGGTTATTGTTTCTGTGACAAAACATCATAATGAAAAGTAAGCAGAAAAGAGGTTATTTGGCTTATTCTTCAGTGCTGAAGTCTGTCCTTGAAGGAAGTCAGGACAGGAACTCAAGCAGGGCAGGACCCTGGATCAGGAGCTGATGTAGAGACACAGATGGGTACTGCTTACTGTCTTGCCCCCTTCCTCAGTCTGCTTTCTTATAGATCCCTGGATCACCAGCCTAAGGAAGGAAATACCCAGCAAATCACTAATTAAGAACATACCCTACAGGCTTGCCAATGACCAGGTCTTGTAGAGACAAATTTCTTAATTTAGTTTCCCCTCTCTCAGGTGACTTTAACTCAATTCAAGTTGACATAAAAGTACCCAGCACAGTAGGCAAATTTGTAAACATGACAATTTATAATGATTTAAGTAGAGGAGAAAAGGAAATTACTGCCTGTTGAGTACAGAATTACTATTTGAGCTAGAAAAGTTTAGGAATAACTAGTGGCAAAATTTTCACATAGTAAATGCATTTAGTACTGAAAACTGTTAAAATGCAAAATTTGCATGTATATGTCTTATTTTACTACAATAAAAGTAAAATAATATGATCTCATACATAGAAAGAATGCTTTCACACATCAAAATTTATCTGCAGTACTTGGAACTGAACCATAGGGCTTATACATATTTTGTGAGTAGTATACCACATAGTTATAATAACAGTTCGTTAAATAATTCTTAATCTGTAGGGAAGAAATTACAGGCCTGGAAAACATGAGTTGCCAACAGTAATCTATTTTTTCTTCATGAATTTTTGAAATACTTGAATTTTACAAAGAAAATGAGTATATTTTAATTTAAATATAATTTTGTGCGTTATAATTCCCATGAACTATAATATGGATAATTTGTTATTCTCATGCCATGAAACTAATATAATTTGACTCAGTGGATTAAAATAAAGAAAAATTGGAAAGGAAGTAACAGTAAGGGAATTAGGGAAGGAATTGGATGGCAGGAAATGTGGAGAGTAGATTTCACCAAAATATATGTGACTATGAAATCCTCAGAATAAAAAATACTTGCTTTGTAGCCTATGACATCACACGGAATAGCTGTACTCTTTATTCCCATCTATATAAGTGGATTTTTATATAAGTTTTTCACTTCTATTCCCAACAAAATTAAGTAAAACATTAAAACATTTCAACACTTAAATGCTGTGTATATTAAATTGTATTTATGTCTTACACAATGAATATTTCACAATAATGGCTTTTTATACTTTTTCTGTACTTTCCTGTATAAAATTTGTGGTATTTGTAGTATTAGGTATGTATTCATTCCTCTCACACTTACTAATCACTTCCAGATTTTAAAATTTTGCTCTGGTAATTTGAGGAGAGTACTTCATTAAGAAGAAAGTAAGACAGGCATAAAACTAAAAAGGCTTACTGAACATCTCTTGACTTTAACCTTTCTTCATTGTGACTATGATATTTATATTCTTTTTTATTAGATTAAAAAAAAATACCAATCCAAATCCACACTCCCTTCCCTCTTCCCACTCCCACCATACATCCTCTAACCATTTGGAGAGGAAGAAGTTAAACTTTCATTATTTGCAGATGATATGATAGTATACATAAATGACCCCAAAAACTCTACCAGAGAACTCCTACATCTGATAAACACATTCAGTGATGTGGCAGGATACAATATCAACTCAAAAAAAAAAAAAATCAGTAGCCTAAGTCTTTGAAGAAAGAAATTGAAAAAGATTCCAGAAAATGCAAAGATCTCCCATGCTCTTGGATAGGAAGGATCAACATAGTAAAAATAGCAATCCTACCAAAAACAATCTTTAGATTCAATGCATTCCCCATCAAAATCCCAGTAAATTCTTCACAGACCTTAAAAGACCTGTATTTATATTCTCAATTTGGATTTCTAGCAAAGTTTAAAGATCATAAAGTTAGTAGATAGTTCAATAAATTAATTATCTCATCAGAAAGTCAATGAAAGATTTAGACAACACTGACATCTCTACATTGATGTGTACAATGACAAAAGAAGAATCCAAGGAGACACGTGTCTTTTACAACTTTGTTGAACATAAAGTATATTCTTCAAAAGATGGATTTTTCTCCCCTTTAGTAAGTCATCTTTTTTTTTTTACTTTTTACACTGAAGAGACATAAAGAAATAATTTATGAATAGTTTCTCATTAAAAAAAACAACCTGTATTATCAGTTAGTAACCAAAAATGAAAAGTAGCATTAATTCTTGTGGAGAAAAAAGGAAACCAAATTTCTATATTTCTACTGTGTCCCCAAAATTGGGGACACACTTTTAAGTTCTATACTCATGTTGTTGGTATTTCCAGGTAGCCCATTTAGAGGAGGCAATAGTACATTTGATTTTATTGTGAAAACAGAGTATGGTATGCTGCATTCTCTTTTGACCATTTGATACCTCTGCTATGTTAGACACAAAAAAAGCAGCCTTCAACAGAATCTGCGTAGATGCTAGCACCATGTTCCTAGACTTCCTAGTCTAAAAAATACAAGTAAATAAAAACTTTTATTGTTTTTTATAAACACTCTTAATATTGCTTTATTTCAATTAAAAAGGGACTAAGACCTGTAATTTTGTTTTTCCTTTTCAAACGTAAGAAGCAAAGATCCTACAGGAAAAAGACTAGGTTATGTAGGAGCAGTGGCCTCTTAAAGGCTAAATCACGACTCAGAACTCCAAAGATGAATGTAGGAATCATACTAATTTTCAGTCTTTGCTTATTTTTATTCCATCCCTGTGAACATGTTCCTCACAAAGTAAATATATATATATACAGCAATGCTAAATGAGGTAGGAATACCAGAAGGGAACTCTATGATTAGGTACTTTAAAAAAATAGAACTAAAATTTCATATACAGCTCTCTTCTGAGAATGGAATATATAACCAAAGGAACATTAATATTTTAATATTTTATATTCCTTGTCATTTCCAACAAAAGCCATATTTGCACCAAGTATTTTCTTTTTAATGGACAGATTAATTATTGGAGTCAGTTTTTACTTATAATGAGAAAAACTATATTTAGTGATAAAAAACCCAGATTATTAAAACATGTAATCTTAATTTAAATAATCCTAATTCATTTATTTAGGCTCTTTGGTCTGTTACATTAAAGACCTGGGAACACAATGTTGACAGACACCCTGACACTGTCACCCATAGTGGATCTAGGAGCTGATTTTGAAATGAAAAGCTGCTTGTGACAACTATATGCCAATGATGTGGTTTTGAAAATATAAAACCATTATTATTTCATTTTTTCCATCTGTCTCCTCTACACTTTTCTATCTTCAGCTTCTTCAAGTCAAATTGCAATACAGTAGGCTTTGAAAAACACATGCAACACCAAAAGCAAATCGTGTAAACCAGCAGTGATTTATTTAATAAAGCAAAACTATCTGATTGTGTCACACTTATTGGAAGAATAAGTATTCAGACATAGCTAGATTTGCTTAATTTGTGGGCACCTCTATCGATGTTATTTTGCATAGTCCATTTTTGTTCAGGTGGACGCTATAAGCACTAACTAAAGCAAGCATAAAGGAGAAAGGATTTTCAGTGTCAGTGGAGTTAAGACACGTCAGCAACTCATCCTTCTGTGAATAGTGTCTCACATGAAAGAAAGGATGGATTGAATTCATTTCTGAAAGTAGACAAGATTTTCTATCTGACCTCATTATGTGTTTCTCTGGAGTGCAGGCCTGGGCATCTGCCTGAACTGAAATGTGTTGTGGGGAAACCAAATATAAAACAGCTCAGGGCTGCCATAACTGACGTGTCTTAATAAGACGGGGCATTTATTGTTTGTTCCGTCCTCTCTTGACTCTAAGTCATTATAATGTTCTGGATCCCTTTGTGAAATCCAGCCCTTAAGTGAAGGCTGGTACTAATGAAAGGGTTTGTGCTGCATGTCTGCAAGCAAAGAGAGAGTGGCATTACAGGGCATCACCGACTGATATAGAGATTTTCATAGGAAGATTTTAAGAAATTCAACTGTTGAAAACATAAATAATTAAACATACAAGTTATCATGGTTGCAGGCAGATGCCTTGTCTGTAACACTGGTTATAGATTCAAGAATGCATTGCTTTAAAAGTATTTATAGCATTTTTCATTGTTCCTGATCACACTAGAAATTACTATGAGGTTATAACATGAAAAAATTTCTTCCTGACTTACCCTGTGCTACAGAGAGATTTCATTATAATTCCATATAATGCAGGTATCATGCCCTTCAGTTTCATACATATGAATGTTTATATGTATACATTTGTATTGTTATACTAATGAATACAAAAGCATATTATTGTGTATAGGTAGAGAGGCATTACATTACTTTTCAAAATACAATCAATGTATAGACACATTTAGATGAGAGAAATGTATGCTCTTTTGGGGGTTCTATGAAAACTAAATTATTGTAATGCAAGTGAACAAATCACTGGCAGTAACAAGTTCACAAAGTTATATCCACAGATGCCTTTATAGAGAGATTTAAATTTAGATACAGTCAAGTTATAGTAACATGTATTATTTTAGTGAAATTAATATCATTATTTATATTAAATAAACTGACATGTTTTTATATTTTAGTAGCTAGTGCCTCACATTTTAATCTGTTTTCCTGTCATATAGCTCAAAGGATGATGTGGGAGTGTCATATATCAATCTGTTTATTTCATTGGTTAAATAATAAAGAAACTGCTTGGCTGGCCCTCATAGATTAAAACATAGGTGGGAGGAGTAAACAAAACAGAATGCTGGGCGGAAGAGGAAGTGAGCTCAGACTCGACAGCTCTGCTCTCTGGAGCAGAGACGCCATGCTCCCCTCTTCCGGGCAGATGCGATAGCTCTGCTCTCTGAGGCACACGTGATGAAACTCCGACCCAGGATGGATGTAGGCTAGAATCTTCCCAGTAAGTGCACCTTGGGGTGCTCACTCACATTATTAGAAATGGGCTAAATTAATATGTGAGAATTAGCCTAGAAGAGGCTAGATAGAAATGGGCCAAGCAGTGTTTAAATGAATACAGTTTGTGTGTTGTTATTTCGGGCATAAGCTAGCAGGTGACCGGGGTGCTGGGGACACAGCCCCGCTGTTCCTATTACAACAAAAGGACAGTAAATGTCAATAGAAGTTAGTTTAAAAATCTAGCTTTGACAAATTTTATAGAGTTACTGTGTTCATTCTATCAATATTTTAAGTATGGGCTCTAAAGTTTTCTGATGCATGGTGAAATATTTCAATTTATCATTTTTGGAGTATTAGTATTTTTTAATTGGAAGAGTGTGTGATCTCTAACAGTTTACTTTATGAAAGAAAACATTTTCTTCAAATAGGAAGCAGTTATCAATTGTGCCCTGTAGCTAATCTATTTTGCCAGTGCCATCAGCCATGTTAAGATTCCCTCCCTACAATTAGGAGGCCATTCATCACACGTAGAACTCACTGCCTGAGACGGAGATGAACAACAAATGAAATGTGTCTGCAACAGTTTCTCACCCATCCCCTTAGTAGGCAACATTTCAATATTCTAAGACAGATAAAGGATACGGTTATTTCACATTGAAGAAATTTGATAATCGCCATCTGTAACAAACAATGAAAGTTAACATTTAGAAGTCTTCACTAGATGTCTTCTTCATCCAGTATCATACAATTAATTGTACATTGTTGAAAATCTATCTAAAGTTTATAAACTCAGATCAGGCCAAGAATAATATTACAAACAAGATAAACTTAAGTGTGTTTCTAAACCTTTATAATTTGTAACACTTTAGTATAGCTCTTAAGGTTGTGGTGACCCTCAACCATAAAATTATTTTTAGTAATACTATGTAACTCTAATTTTATAACTGTTATAAATCACATTATAAATATTTGTGTTTTCCTATAGTCTGAGGCCATGCTTGGGAATGAGTCATTGGATCCCCCAAAAGGAGTTATGACCCACAGGTTGAGAAAGATATTGTTACATTTAGGGTCTCTATTATTGTGGGGAGATACCATGACCACCACAGCAACTTTTATGAAGAAAAAAACATTTCATTGAGTTGACTTACATTTTTGGAAGCTTACTACATGCTATAACATGATGGTATGTAAGTAGAGTGACCCAGACTGCATTTCTAACATGAAGAACTTAAAAGGCTGCCCAGGAAAATACAAATACAGTCTGGAGTTATATTTAAATAAATCTTATTTATTACTCTAAATTCTAATAGATTTTTTTTAAAAAAAATATTAGGGGTAAGAAAACTGATTAAATCAAGAGAAAAAAATGAAGTGAAGTCAGCTTTCTTTGTAATCACTATCACACAGCAAGCATGGTTCTGAAGAAGGCAGAGCTGTGGTCTACAAGTAGGACCCTGGGAATAGTGTAAGCCAATCAATGAGTAGCCTTAAAGAAGTCACTGCCAATCATAAAGAAAACATACAAATAGACAGATCCTAAGCACAATCAACTTTAGCATGTAAGATTTATATAATATTTCACTTCACAAGAAGGAGCCACCTCTTAGAACCAAACAAGAAGAACTGATAATTTTAGGTAAGTATGTATTTTTAGAAATAAGTTCCGGGCCACAAAGAGATCACCACACTAACTGAAACATCTGGACAAGAAAACTTGACTCTTCATCAAGAGAGTTTCCTGGAAAGAAAGAACACACAAGACAGAAAGTACTTTTGGTATTTATTCTAAAGCACAAAGTGATCATGTCTTTTCCCCATTGGCTGAGGCCTAAACTCACAATCTTATTGAACTGGCACATCTCAAAAGCAGTGATGCACAGACAGTGAAGGATAAAGGGGGAAGTGATGCATAGGAAGAGAAGGGAGAAGGGGGAATTTGTCGGTGTTCCTAGGGGGAAAAGACGGTTTCTTGCCATCAACTGCCTGGAATATAGTTGGCAGACTTTGTGTAAACAAACATTTTAAAGGGTGTATATGTTACTAAAACCTTTTCCAAAATGTCTTAATTTGTGAGGAGATAAAAATTATTCATTATCCTAAACATAAATTGTATAGTATTAGATAGAACAGACACATATTTGATATTTCTTATAATTTCAGTCTTTAATGGTATATGAATCACAAGTTATTTTGAAAATAGATTCAGAATCAACAGATCTAAGATGAAATGAAAGTGGGCATTGATATCCAGAGATGTCCTTTGAGGTAATGATGAGAATATTTGTCAGAGAACATACAAAAGCGATGGGATCTGGTTAAAAGTGAGACAACTCTGTTTCATGTCACAGAAAAAAAAATTTGTAATTATAATACAACATTTCCACCCATATCAAAGTTTTTCAGAGGTGCTGGGAAATCTGTGAAAGCTACAGTTATTGTTCACTCTGTCTTCCAAAACTGTCAATAAATTGAATGAACCTTGATTCAGAAGACAGAATTCATGCTCAGCTGACCAAAATAAATCATAGACTTTTTTGCCCAACTCAGATGGGGAGATAGGGACACAGGGAAGATGAAGGAGGGCCTTAGGAGTTTCATGGGGATTTTTGGATCCTAAAAAATAGAAAGGAAGATCAGCTTGTCTTTATCCATCACTTCTTTGGATCTACCAGGTTCTTACCCTATTATCTGACTCCTTAGCTTTTATTAATACCAGAATAATTTAGATATTCAGTAGAATATCTAATAATCATTAGAATAATTTTGGTAATCATTGTAAATCTTTCAGCATCTTTGGATTGGACGCTTACTTATACCTCTGGAGTCATGAGCATACTCCATCCAGTCAACTGCCCAGGGATATGCTTTTCTTGCTCCACTACATAAACAGTCATTTGAGAAATGCATGTGGATAACTAGGGATGTTCTTATGATATTACACTTGAGCAGAACTCTGTAAATGACAGTCTCAGGCACTAATAGGTTATCAATTACATCATTCTAAAAATAGAAAAGGAGATGTTTTGGAATATACAAATTAATACTTTTCCATTTCCTGAGTATACACACTCCCAGTTGCATTTAAAAATGAGTTTCATGTTCTATGGTTCCTAGCCCTTAAGAGGTTAATGCCAAAGAACATGAGTTTCCAGCTACAGCATATGATCCTGCCTCAAACACAAACAAACAAAACAGATGTAGATGAACCTTGGGTTAATACCTTTCATATGTCCATATAATTATTTAAGAAATTTGTCATTTATTTGATTTTCTACAATCCTAAACTGAGATTTCTTCTTTTTATTTCTGGCAACCATGCAAGTTTACACTTCTGGTTGCTTCTTACTATTCTCCAGCTTAGCTTAGATGCTAGTGGCATGCTCGCTGATTTCTTTCTAAGTAATTTTGGTCTTCCTCATTCTAATATATACTCAGAACTTCTAGCCACTCACTTACATAAGATTTGCTATTTTTAATAGTTTTGTTTTGAAAGTAATTTGTACAATTTATGTTTGTATTTAAAAATTAATTGTTCTATTTTGTGATTTTAGTTTTACCATTTTCTAACCTTATTAATTTCAGGAAGATCCTTTCTTAATTTTGTTATTTATAACTATAGAATTATTATAATTATAGTACTTTCTGTGCTACATGGAGGTTGAGTGGATTGAGATAAATGAATAATGCATAGAATTAGGCCTGCCCAACTATATTTTCAAAATGTCAACAAGTATTGTTATATACATCAGCCATTCTTTAGCAGAACATATGTAACACCATTTATGTCCGTACAGAGAGCACTTATCTACATCTGACTCTACATAATTTTTGTTATTGCTTTTGTAATATTTTTAACTGAAAATAATTTTTCCATACCATTTATTCTGATTATAATACCTCATCCACTAACTCATCCCACATCCTCCCACCTTCCCACCCAAACAAATCCTTATCTTTTCTTTCTACCTGTCATTAGAAAACAAAGATCTAAATAATAATAATAATAATAATAATATATCAATTATATTGACACTTGGAATGGATAAGACTTTATGGTAAGGGCTATTTTCCCTATTGACACAAGTAAATAGGATCTTTCTAATATACACACTAATGCCAACAGCAGTCTCTACTTGCTACAGCAAAAAGAGGGAAAACAATGTCCTTAATTGAAAGCCACATTTTTATTTTCTATCTGTGATGGCCTTGTAGGCTCGTATATTTGAATGCTTGTGTCTTATTTGTAGAACTCTTTGAAAAGGATTAGCAGACTTACCTTTTTGGAGGAGGTGTGACACTGAGGGTGGGAGGTTTTAAAAGCCCACCCATTCCTAATCTTGTGCTCTCTACCACTTGCTTATGGATAATATGTGAACTCTCAACTACACTTCTAGTGTCATGTGGCCTTCCTCCATGATGGTCATGTGATGTGGGAGTGTCATATATCAATCTGTTTATTTCATTGGTTAATTAAATAGAGAAACTGCTTGCCCTGATAGGTTAAAACATAGGTGGGAGGAGTAAACAGGAGGAAGATGGGAGGAGTAAACAGAATGGAATGCTGGAAGGAAGAGAAAGTGAGCTCAGACTCGACAGCTCTGCTCTCTGGAGCAGAGACACCATGCTCAGCTCTCCCGGGTAGATGCAATAGCTCCTCTCAGAGACACACGCGATGAAGCTCCAACCAAGGATGGACATAGGCTAGAATCTTCCTGGTAAGCGCACCTTGGGGTGCTTACACAGATTTTTAGAAATGGGCTAGTCCAGGTGCGAGAGTTAGCTGAGAAGAGGCTGGATATAATGGGCAAGCAGTGTTTAAAAGAATATAGTTTGTGTGTTGTTATTTCGGGCATAAGCTAGCAGGTGGCTGGGGTGCTGGGGACGCAGCCCCGCCACTCCTTATTTCAACAGTCATGGATTCACCCCTGATACTGTAAACAAACCCCCAATTAAATGCTTTCTTTTATTGGGCTTTTATAAGTTGTTTGGTCATGGTATCTGTTCAGAGCAATAGAAACATAAATAAATTGCTGATAGAATCTTTAATGACTGTATCCTTAGTTCAAAAAAATTTGATTATTTTCCACCTTGTCAACTTTTCATATCACTTTAATGACTTTCCTAAGTAGCCATGGAGATAAGCACATAGTAACCTTGTAATTAATTTCTTGCATTCAAAGTGAATCTGGTAAGTCATGTTGAATATGCAATCCCAAAGTTACTACCATTTACCTTCTATATAATCTAAGTGGCATGCAGCCATCAGTGCTTTCTGGTTACAGTCATATTGCTGACATTCACTCAATGATAGACACACACTGAATAAAATGAAGATCTATTCATCACAGTCTGTGTATTCTACCAGGTGATAGATTCGGCAAAAGAACAGGTTAAAAATTTGGATCTATTCGAGGAACAATAATTCTATTAAGTCCATACAGTAGGATAAAAGGAAAGAAGACAAATGATAGATCATTTCTTACTCAGAAACCAAGCAAGAAAGTGTTGAAGAGGACACTCTAGCTCCTTCTATGTAGAGATTAGTTATGCAAATGTCCAGGGTTCTAATCATAGGATACAGAAGCCTCAGGTGTGCTATCCAGTGTGCACTTAGGAGTGGGAACCGAGAGGTCTGTTACTCAGTGTATGTGTAGGAGAGCTTCACTTTTCTGAAGGCAGATTTAAGAGGAAAGCAAAGAATATTATCTAAAATCAAGACAGAAATCAAATGTTCTTGGTTTCACCAGAAAGGAAAAGAGAGTGCAATGAAACAAAGAGGTAGAATTGCAGTATGGTATTAGATTTCTTTGATTCTCACATTTCATAAACTTTATTTTAGTTCACCTTAAAATTCGCTTATTTATTCTGTTTAGATTTTGTATAAACTCTGAATTTTAATCAAGTATATTCATATATTGTATAAAATTCACCACTTATAATTTTTACTTAAGTTTTGGAATTGAAACAAACACTCATGCTAACTTCATGAAATTCAAGCAAATCTGTAAATACATGTACATCTAAAGATATTTCAAAAGCTTTTGAAAGACATGTTTTCATATACTATGACAGCATTAAAATTCTTCATGAAAAACTTTGGAATTTTAGTCTAACACTATGAAAATTAGCTTAAAATGCAAACTATGAGACCTGAGAGATGAGTTCAATGTAACAGTTTACACAATGCACTTAAACTATTAGTGATTTAACATGAAACATATGTTTAAAATTAACAAAGTTCAAAAACAAAATAGCCCTGAATGTTAATAATGCACAAAACAACAAATAAAGGTAAGAGTTTCTTAGTATTTAAACTCCAAAATACTAGTGTTTGTCCTCTTTCATCAAATGCTCAATGCCCCAGTTTTAGGAGTTCATACCTGCTAAATCTCTCTACAGGCAGAAGTGCACTTTCTCCTGAAAATATCTTCAGATGATTTTTTGAAAGCTACTTGTATCTGCTTTGCAGTTGTTTTGTTACTTTTGATCTTTATTCTTGAAATCAAGTCTAGGAGATTGTATGCTCAATTTCTGTGACTGCAGGGAGAGTTAAGGACAGAATGACAGAGTTGGTTTAAAAGATTCCTACCTCTGTATACTTTAGTCAAACCCTCGACTCTATTCTAACCTGAGGTCTTTATTTAGAGGTGCCATTATTAGTCATCTTACTGTAGAGATAGGCACCTTTGCTCCTATTAGGACCCACTAGATTAAATTACTTTCATCAGAGTTCTCCCACATCTTCAGTGGAGGCTAGATAGCGCTGGGTAGCAACACAACATTGGTAGCGAGTGAATGGTTATCAAGAGGAAGTTTATGTTCTGTGTTAAGAATTAATTTAGCTGAACTGGTGCAGTGAAAGTGGTAAACACAATCTCCTCACTGTTGTTTGTCAGGGTGTGTTATATCACCCTGGATTGCTTTGTCAATAATCTGCCTGGCCTGCAAGCTAAAAATCTAAGATTGTGAGAATGACTGACAGGCTGGAGATAGCTGATAATTCTAAGGAATTGGAGGTGTAAAGTCTTTAAAGACCATGTCTACAGTATAAATGCCAGGGTATCTCCACATCACTCTGTACTTACAAAGGCAACAGCATTGTTAATGGCAGGCTGTCTGTCCATCAACTCTGCTACCAGAGGATTTATCCCTCTTTCACTCCTTATCTTTCTTTGCTGTGTTTATTTTGAAACCAGCTGCAGAATAAATTGCCTCTTGTCTTCACCTCCTACACTGAGTACAATGATATGTTCTGTGAGCTTAAAATCGGGGTGTTTTTCAAGCACTTCTTTTTCAGAACATTTACTTCTAATTTTGTTTGTTTATGAATATGTATTGTTTTCTGTTCTGCTCTGGGGAATTTTAGCAAAACACTAAAAACAACTCATCTTAACTTGGTGAAAGCTCTGGGTCTAGCTGAAAGTGTTTGTGATACCGCATAGACAAGAAATAAGCCGTATTGGGAGGGTTATGTTCTTAAAGTTTGATTAATTATACATGTTTTGTTTAAAACATATGTCTAAAATTAATATGCAGTCATGTAATTACAGAATAAGTGTTCTTATTTAAAAATTGGAAATTTAGTCAAGTTTTACATTCCTGCATTTTATGAACATCTGCTTTATTTATGATCCACAAATTAATCTGTTCATGTCTGAACAGATTAAGATCAATATTTTCTTTGGGTTACTAATCCAGCTTCCAAATAAAGACATGGAGATTTATTATTAATTATGAATGCTCAACCTTAGCTTAGGCTGGTCCCACTAGCTCTTCTAACTTAACTTAGCCTATTTCTATTCATCTATGTTTTGCTTTATGGCTTTTTATCTTTCATTCTGTGTGTCCTACTTCCTGTTTCCTCCACATCTGTCTGTTTGGTTGCTGGCATCTCCCAGTCATCTCCTTTATCCTTTTCGTTTTTTTCTAAGTCTCAATCCTTCCTCCTACTTATTCTTCCTGTCCCGAAGTCCCTCTTCACTATTAGCCATTTTCTTTTTATTAGACTAATCAGGTGTCTTAGGCAATAGGGTAAAACAACAATGAAACTTTACATAATTAAACAAATGCAACACATCTTAAATAGTCAAACAAATGCAATACACCTTTGAATAATTAAACAAATGACACAACACAATATTAGAGCTTATGAAAATATTCAAGTTTTGCATTGACCCAAATTCTTATATCCTGATGGAAATGAAGTTTGGGATAACTATTTTGGAAAGTTTTCAATGAATTTACTAGCAAAGCTGACCTTAATTTCTGATACAGCAATGTATTTCCTGAAGATATACATGTATAGTTAATTAAAATAAAGACAATAAATAAGTTTTTAAAATCCAAAATATGTTTGTCAATATTGATAGTCGAATGCATTAGCTCTACTTTTTATATTAAATGATCAGCACATGATTAAGTGTATGACTTGCATTATTCATCAAATGTAATCTAATGGTGGAAGTGAAGTAACTAAATTAAACATATGTATGTGACACATCTTTAAATATCTCTTAAGTGATGTTGAAGCAATAGTGAACATATACACTTAAGTGTGTTTTATCTCCCAGTGGTTCATGCATTAGATGTTTGATCCCCATTGGGATGATGCTCAGAGGTGGCGGGATCTTTAAGACTGGGGTATATTGGAAGGTCCTTGCCTCTTCAGAACATTTCTTTGGAAGAAATTGAGATAATACTTCTAGAATACAGAGTTACCTCTCACAAGAATTGTTATAAAAAGAACAACTTGTTCACACTTCACACTTGTTCTGACATCCTGTCTCACAGGTGGTGGCTCCCTCGTATATATACATATGCTATCTTGATAATGCTATCTGCCAAAAGTGTCTTAGAGCTGAGAAATTTTGGAGACAAGGCCTTCAGCCTCCAGAAGAGTGTGTTAAAGAAAGTTTTCTTTCTATGGGACACAGACACAGGAACATCAATATACCAAACTTACCAGTACATATACGTGTTGTTGGCTGTTTTCACTCTTTTGGGGGACCTATATGTAGTTCCCAAATATACACAGAAACTTATTCTTTCATATAAACACCCAGGTTTAGCTTGATTTTTTTTTCTTTTTTAGCTAGCTTTCCTTAATGGTAATTACGCATCTATCTTTGACCTCTGGGCTGTAACCTTTTCTTACTTTTGTATATCTTCTTACTCTGTGGCTGGCTGTTTGACTGTACAGCTGGCCCCTAGTATCCTCCTGTCCTTGTTCTCTTGCTCCTCCCAGAGTTCTCCACCAAAAGACTGTCTTTGAATTCCGGACCTGCCTATGTGTTCCCTGCCTTTCTATTGACCTTTCAGTTCTTTATTAGACCAATCAGGTGTTTTAGACAGGCAAAGTAGTACAGCTTCACAGAGTTAAACAAATGCAACATAATAGAATGCAACACATCTTGCATCATTAAAACAGCAGAAACAAATGTAACACATCTTAAAATAATATTCCACAACCAATATATGTTGCTTTGAATAATTTCAAATAGAGTCATAAATAACACTAGAGATGGCCCTTGGGGTACAGTTTATCTGAGAGGAAAATAGGACATTTTCCCTCCTAAGTATAGTTGACAGCTCCATGCAAGGTTTGCCTTGCCTTTTTCTTACATCGTTTGTAAGAAAAAACATGTGTGGAAGTCAGAAGACAGTTTGTCTTCTCTCCTACTATTTGGAACCAGAAAGTTGAATTGATCTTGGAAGATCAAACTAGGCAAAAACTGCTTTTACCCACTGGGTCACCTCACTGACCTAGTTGGATATTTTTTAATAATGTGTAATTGCTATATATATTGCTATGGCTTACAATGTGTTGTTTCCATATGTTGGGAAATATTATAAATATGACAATCATATTTACCATACTTTACAATAAACACTAGAAGTTATTTTTCTTTTGTAGCTATAACTTAGTGCTTATGGTTAACCATCCTTACCTTATTCCATTCCCTACCTGCCTTCTCTAAGCACTTAATCAATATAATAAACAACTTTTATTTATATTTTTCTACTTTTGTGATAACAGTTCATAAATGTTTAATAATAAAACAGCATATAACATTCTTAGAGTGTTTGTAAATGCAAACCAAATTAATATTACCACAAACTTCTGCATACTTTCTAGATAGTGTTACTAGGTTCTTTAAAGGGAGAAAGAATTAAGAAGAAAGTAAGTATGATGGATTTAATGAGAAATATTTCCCATAGTTTTGGACATTTGAACAATTGGCCCATAGTCAGCAGTGTTATTTGAGAAGGTTTATGTGGTGTGGCCTTGGTGGTAGAAACTGCTTTGGCATTAAATGCTTTTGTACTGAATAGTTTCATATCAACTTGATATGAGCTAAAGTCATCCTAAAGGAAGGAACCTCGGTTAAGAAAATATTCCAGAAGATCAGGTCGCAGGCAAGCATGTAAGGCATTTTCTAAAACAGTGATTGGTGTGGGTAGAGCCCAGTCCATTGTGGATGGGGCGATATTCCTGAACTGCTGGTCCTGGGTAATATAAGAAAAATAAGCTGAACAAGTTGTGAAGAGTAAACCAGTAAGGAGCTCTTCTCCATGGTCTTTACTTTAGCTTCAGCCTTAGGTTCTGCCATGTTTGGATTCCTATCCTGACGCCCATATAGAATATAATGTAGAACTGTAAACCCTTTGCTTCCAACTTTCTTTTTGATCATGGTATTTCATCACAGAAAACCCTAAATAAAACAGCTTCCTACGACTTCCAGTTCAGTCTCTCTCCTAAATTCTTGGTTTTGAAGAAGTAAACACTCAGTTTTCTGTTCCTACCACTATGACTGCAACTTGCTGCTATGCCTTGATGCCATATAGACTCTGATCCTTCCAGTACTGTAGCTCCAAACAAATGATTCTTTCCAGAAGTTATTTCTAATCATGGCATTTCATCACAATAACAGAAAAGTAACCA
>NW_026067957.1:7134001-7136778 GCF_014885135.2 Alexandromys fortis | reverse complement strand
GGGAAGGGACCCCCCTCCTGTGGAACGTCCAAGCCCCCCCCCCCCCATCCAGTCCTAGGAACCTTTACATCCAAATAGACAAATAGACTAGGGTCCCAAAATGCCAGTATATGCAGTAGAAACAAGTCACAGTTGCCTTTATCAATGGCTTCTCAGTCAGCCCCCATTTTCAGCTACATTAAGAGAGTCCGGTTTCATTGCATGCTCATTCATTCCTGGTCCAGCTGGATTTGGTGAACTCCCATTAGAACAGGCACACTGTCTCAGTTGGTGGACCAGCCCCTCGCGGTTCAGACCTCCTTGCTCATCTTCTCCCTCCTTCTGCTCTTCAACTGGACGTTGGGGGCTCAGTCTGTTGCTCTGATGAGGGTCTCTGTCTCTATCTCCATCCGTCGCCTGATGATGACGGTGATATTTGAGATAATCATCAGTGTGATAGTGGGGCAAGGCCAGTTTAGGCACGCTCTACTCTGCTACCCAAGGGCCTAGCTGGGGTCATCCCCGTGGAAACCTGGGATTCCCACTAGAGCCAAGTCTCTTGCCAACCCTAAAATGGCTCCCTTCATGTAGATATCTTCTTCTCTGCTCCTATATATGTCCTTCCTCCATCTCCACCCTCCCACTCGTCAAAGCACTCTCCAGTCTTTCCCTTTTCCAATCTCTCTCCCCATTTCCTATTCCCCCAACCACACCCCCACCTCCACCCCATACTCCCAACTTTTGCCCAGAAATCTTCTTTGCTTCCAATTTACAAGATGATCTATACATGTTTTTCTTTGGGTTCACCTTGTTATTTGGCTTTTCGAGGTTTGTCAATTATCGGTTTAATGTCCTTTGTTTATGGCTAGAGTCCACTAGTGATTACATTCCATATTCATCTTTTTGGGTATGGGTTATCTCACTTGGGATACTGTATTCTATTTCCATCAATTTGCATGCAAAATTCAAAATGTCATATTTTTTTACCACTGAGTAGTACTCTAATGTGTATATATTCAACAAATTTATTTATTTATTTACTAAAGATTTCTGTCTCTTCCCCACCGCCGCCTCCCCTTTCCCTCCCCCCCCCCCAATCAAGTCCCCCTCCCTCGTCAGCCCAAAGAGCAATCAGGGTTCCCTGCCCTGTGGGAAGTCCAAGGACCACCCACCTCCATCCAGGTCTAGTAAGGCGAGCATCCAAACTGCCTAGGCTCCCACAAAACCAATAGGTGCAGTAGGATCAAAAACCCATTGCCATTGTTCTTGAGGTCTCAGTAGTCCTCATTGTCCGCTATGTTCAGCAAGACCAGTTTTAACTTAGGCTTTTTCAGACCCAGGTCAGCTGGCCTTGGTGAGTTCCCGATAGAACATCCCCATTGTCTCAGTGTGTGGGTGCACCCCTCGCGGTCCTGAGTTCCTTGCTTGTGCTCTCTCTCCTTCTGCTCCTGATTACCTTGGGATTTCAGTCCAGTGCTCCAGTGTGGGTCTCTGTCTCTATCTCCATCCATCACCAGATGAGGGTTCTATGGTGATATGGAAGATATTCGTCAGTATTGCTATAGGATAGGGTCATTTCAGGTTCCCTATCCTCAGCTTCCCAAGGGACTAACTGGGGACTTCGCCTTAGGCTCCTTGGAGCCACTCTAGGTTCAAGTCTCTTGCCAACCCTAAGGTGGCTCCCTTAACTAAGATATGTGCTTCCCTGCTCCCCTATCCAAACTTCCTTTATCCCAATTTTCCTATTTCCCAAAGTTCCCCCAATCCTCCCCTTCTCATTTTTCTCTCCCCGTCCCACCTTATCCCCAACAGACCCCTCCCCCAAGATCTCAATTTTCTCCCCGGCAATTTTGTCTACTTCCCATAGCCAAGAGGATAACTATATGTTTTTCGTTGGGTTCACCTTCTGATTTAGCTTCTTTAGGTTCACCAGGTATACACTCCGTCACCTTTATTTATGGCTAGAAACCAATTATGAGTAAGTACATCCCATGTTCATCTTTTTGGGTCTGGGTTACCTCGCTCAGGATAGTGTTTTCTATTTCCATTCTTTTTTTTTTAAAATTCGAGATGTCATTGTTTTTTTCCGCAGCATAGTACTCTATTGTGTATATATTCCACACTTTCTTCATCCATTCTTCCATTGAAGGGCATCTAGGTTGTTTCCAGGTTCTGGCTATTACAAATAATACTGCTGTGAACATAGTTGAACAAATGCTTTTGTCATATGATAGGGCATCTCTTGGGTATATTCCCAAGAGTGGTATTGCTGGGTCCAGGGGTAGGTGATCCCGATTTCCTGAGAAACTGAAACACTGATTTCCAAAGTGGTTGCACAAGGTTGCATACCCACCAACAATGGATGAGGGTACCCCTTCTTCCACAGCCTCCCCAGCAAAGGCTATCATTGCTGTTTTTGATTTTAGCCATTCTGACACGTGTAAGATGATATCTCAAAGTTGTTTTGATTTGTGTTTCCCTGATCGCTAATGAGGTTGAGCATGACCTTAAGTGTCTTTTGGCCATTTGAACTTCTTCTTTTGGGAACTCTCTGTTCAGTTAAGTGCTCCATTTTTGAATTGTGTTAATTGGCATTTTAAAGTCTAGTTTCTTGAGTTCTTTATATATTTTGCAGATCAGACCTTTGTCTATTGCGGGGTTGGTGAAGATCTTCTCTCAGTCAGTAGGTTGCCTTTTTGTCTTAGTGACAGTGTCCTTTGCTTTACAGAAGCTTCTCAGCTTTAGTAGGTCCCATTTATTCAATGTTGTCCTTAGTGTCTGTGCTGCTGGGGTTATAC
>NW_026067957.1:7131614-7132704 GCF_014885135.2 Alexandromys fortis | reverse complement strand
TTCGAATCCCCTTGATCCCCTTATGTTGTCTTACTGCTATTGCTAGAACTTCAAGCACTATATTGAAGAGGTATGGCGAGAGTGGACAGCCTTGTCATGTTCCTGAGTTTAGTGTGATGGCTTTGAGTTTCTCTCCGTTTAATTTGATGTTAGCTGTCAGCTTGCTGTATATAGCTTTTATTATATTTAGGTATGACCCATGTATCCCTAGTCTCTCCAAGACTTTTATCATAAAGGGATGTTGAATTTTGTCAAATGCTTTTTCAGCATCTAATGAAACAATCATCTGTTTTTTTTTTTCTTTCAGCTTATTTATATGATGGATTATATTGATAGATTTTCGTATGTTGAACCAGCCCTGCATCTCTGGAATGAAGCCTACTTGATCATAATGGATAATTTTTCTAATGTGTTGTTGGATTCGGTTTGCCAGTATTTTGTTGAGGATTTGCGTTTATGTTCATGAGTGAAATTGACCTGTATTTCTCTTTCCTGGTAGAGTCTTTGTGTGGTTTTGGTATCAGAGTAACTGTAGTTTCATAAAAGGAATTTGGTAATGACTCCTCTGTTTCTATATTGTCAAATACCTTAAGGAGTATAGGTATTAGGTCTTCTTGGAAGTTCTAGTAGAATTCCGCATTGAAACCATCTGGTCCTGGGCTCTTTTTTGTAGGGAGGTTTTTTTTCATAACATCTACTAATTCTTCGCGACTAACAGGTCTATTTAGATTGTCCACCTGGTCCTGGTTTAACTTTGGTATATGGTATTTACCTAAAAATGTGTCCATTTCTTTTACATTTTCCAGTTTTGTGGCATACAGCCTTTTGTAGTAAGATCTAATGATTCTCTGAATTTCCACTGTATCTGTGGTTATGTCCCCCTTTTCATTTCTGATCTTATTAATTTGCATATTCTCTCTCTGCCGTTTGATTAGTTTGGATAGGGGTTTATCAATCTTGTTGATTTTCTCCAGGAACCAGCTTTTTGTTTCATTGATTCTTTGGATTGTTTTCTGTGTTTCTATTTTGTTGATTTCAGCCCTCAGCTTGATTATTTCCAGTCTTCTACTCCTCCTAGGTGAGTCTGCTT
>NW_026067957.1:7098131-7127504 GCF_014885135.2 Alexandromys fortis | reverse complement strand
TGGACCCAGCAATACCACTCTTGGGAATATACCCAAGAGAGGCCTTATCATACAACAAAAGTATATGCTCTACTATGTTCATAGCAGCATTGTTTGTAATAGCCAGAACCTGGAAACAACCTAGATGCCCTTCAATTGAAGAATGGATGAAGAAAGTATGGAATATATACATATTGGAGTACTACTCAGCAGAAAAAAAAAAAACAAAAAAAAAAAACAAGGACTTCTTGAATTTTGCAGGCAAATGTATGGAAATAGAAAACACTAGGTAAGCCAGACCCAAAAAAGAGGACCATGGGATGTACTCACTCATATTTGGTTTCTAGCCATAAATATTTTCAACAAATTATCCATACTTCCATTGAGGGGAATATAGTTTGTTTCAAAGATCTGGCAATTACAAATAAAGTGCTATGAACGTAGTTGAAAAATGCTTTTGTAGTATGATTGGGCATCTCTTGCATATATTCCCAAGAGTGTCATTGCTGAATCCTGAGATAGATTGATTCTTAATTTCCTGAGAAACTGCCACTATGATTTCCAAAGTGGTTGCACAAGTTTGCATTTCCACCAACAATGGATGAGTGTTCCCCTTAATCCACATCCTCTCCAGCATAGGCTATCATTGGTGTTTTTGATTTTAGCTTTTCTGACACGTGTTAAGATGGTATCTCAGAGTTGTTTTGATTTGCATTTTCCTGATCTCTAAGGAGGTTGAACATAACCTTAAGTGTCTTTTGGTCATTCGAACTTTGTCTGCTGAGAATTCTCTTTTCAGTTCAGTACCCAATTTTTTAATTGGGTTAATTAGAATTTTCATGTCCAGTTATTGAGTTCTTTATATAATTTAGAGACCAGACCTTTGTCTGATGCGGGGTTGGTGAAGATCTCTTACTCAGTAGGATGCCTTTTTGTCTTAATGACAGTGTCTTTTGCTTTACAGAAGTGTCTCAGTTTCAGGAGGTCCCATTTATTCACTGTTGCTCTTGATGTCTGTGCTACTGGGGTTATACGTAAGAGGTGGTTTCCTGTGCTCATGTGTTGCAATCTACTTCCCACTTTCTTTTCTATCAGGTTTAGTGTGGTTGGATGTATATTTAGGTCTTTAATCCATTTGAACTTGAGTTTTGTGCATGGTAATAGATATAGATCTATTTTCATTATTCTACAGGTTGACATCCAGTTATGCCAGCACCATTTGTTGAAGATGCTTTCCTTCTTCCATTGTATACTTTTAGCTCCCTAATCAAAAATCAGGTGTTCATAGGTTTGTGGGTTAATATCTGGGTTTTCAATTTGATTCCATTGGTCGACTTCTCTCTTTTTATGCCAATACCAAGCTGTTTTCATTACTGTAGCTCTGTAATAAAGTTTGAAGTCAGGAATGGTAATGCCTCCAGAAGTTCCTTTATTGTATAGGATTGTTTTGGCTATCGTGTTTTTTTTTTTCATATAAAGTTGATTATTGTTCTCTCAAGGTCTCTGAAGAATTTTGTTGGGATTTTGATAGGGATTGAGTTGAATTTATAGATTGCCTTTGGTAGAACTGCCATTTTTACTATGCTGATACTACCCATCCAAGAGCATGGGAGATCTTTCCATTTTCTGATGTCTTCTTCAATTTCTTTCTTCAATGAGGTAGAGTTCCTGTCAAGTAGATTTTTCACTTCCTTGGTTATTGTAACCCCAATATACTTTGTGCTATTTGTGGCTATCGTGAAAGGTGAAGTTTCTCTGATTTCCCTCTCTGCTTCTCTATTCTTTGTGTATAGAAGGGTTACTGATTTCTTGGAGTTGATCTTGTATCCTGCCACATCATTGAATGATGGATCTTTTGGTACAGGATCTGGGCCACTTGCTGCCCATCCTGACTCTATCTTAATGTCTGACCAAATGATAGTTTTTAGAAAAGAAATTTAGAGTGTGTGACCTTTGTTAGTGTAACCATGCAAGTGTCAAGGAGGTGATATTTCTGCATATGTAAGCCTATCTTTTGTGGTGTAATTTGCCACATTTTATTGCCTTACTCTCAAATACTTCATAAATAATGTATTATTATGTGGCTATAGACTGAATAGTATGAGACAATTTCTTTACCTGTTTGCATTAGCTTTCAACAAACTGTAGAATTTCTCAGCAGTTACCATAATATTATAATAACAATAATTTCAAAGCATTAGCCCAAGAAGTCACAATTTAGTAATTAAGATCTAAATTCTAATATATATATATATATGTGTGTGTGTGTGTGTGTGTGTGTGTGTATAATAACTCAACTCTCAGTAGACACTTGCTACTGAAACCTGGTGACCTAAGTATAATCTCTAGGTTGCAGGTAAGGGTGGAAGGAAATAAAAATCTCCACAGATTTGTCCTATTTTACCTCCCCAATTGCACTGTGTTACTACTTACTTCAACATACACATCGTAAATAATAGGAAAAAAGTTATTATACTGATATTCTTAAGAAATTTGACAGATAATAAATGTTAAAGCTTGAAAATGATGTTGAAGGACATTCTATATATGAAATCTTATTGTAAACATGCATGGAATCCTTGCATGTATATCTAAGGAATTTTGATTAGATCAGTTTGATAAGCAAAATTTACTAAAGGAAAATTAAAGGAAAAGGACAGTTATAGAGAGTCTAGTCCTTAGGGCACATACCTTTATCCAAAGTACCTAAACCATTTTGGAATGAACACAACTTGAAAAAATGATTCTTGAAGTCCATGTTAGACTTTTCCAGGACAAACTGCCATTGGAAGATGTGAACAGAAGGAAAACTTTAATGTATCTACTGCCTTAGAAGCCTGGATGCTGTTTGGGTAAACTGAATGAGAAAAGAGAAAATTTTAGACAGTATTTGTAAATGTAAAGGTATTTTTATTATAAAAAACTAAGCTAAATAGCATCCAACATGCACCCCCAAGTCTTCTGCAAAATATTTTATCATACATATGCCTTAGTTATTTTCCTCCTGCCATAACAAACACCATGGCCAAAAGCATCTTAGGTAAGAAAATAATTTATTTCAACTTATACTTCCAAGGCATAGCCTATCATTGAGGAAAACAAGAGCAGAGTCCCAAGAATGAGGAAACAACTAAGAAATGCTGCTTATTGGCTCACACTGATTTATGCTCAACGGGATTTCTTGCAAGATTCAGTCCCATTAGCCTAAATATAGCGCTTTCTTGCTATATTTAAGTCTTTATATATTAAATATTAACCCAGACAATCTTATACAGACTTTGCCGCAGCTCAACTTTATCTGCGCAATTACTCAGTAAAAGTTTTCTTTTCCTGGATAACTTTAGCTTGTAGAAAATTGACAATTAAATCTAACTCACACAATGTGAGAAGTATTAGTGGTTATGTACTCACATTTTGTTGAGATTTTGTTACCTAATCATGGTCGTGAACCTACATCCAAACTAACCAAAAAGCAGAGAGAGAATATCCAAATTAATAAATTCAGAAATGAAAAGGGAAACATAACAATAGACACTGAAGAAGTAGAAAAGAATTAGGCCATACTTCAAAAACTTATGCATCATGAAATCAGAGTATCTAAAAGAAACAGACAACTTTCATGATAGGTACCACATACCAAAATTAAATCAAGAACAGATAAACAAGCAAATTTATAATTAGCTATAATTCCTAAAGAAATAGAAAGAGTATTTAAAAATCTCATAACACAAAACAAACAAAAAAGACCAGGGTCAAATAGCTTCAGTGCAGTATTCTATCATCATTTCAAAGAGGACATAATATCAATAATCCTCAAATTGTTCTGAATAATAGACCAGAAGGAATATTGCCAAACTCTTTTTATGAGAGCACATTTATACTGAAACCCAAAACAAACAAAGATGAAAAAATAAAAGAGAAATGTAGACCAATCTCCCTCAAGAACATTGACCCAAAAATAATAAAATACTGGAAAACCAAATATAGGAACAAATCAAAAAAATCATCCATCATATTCAAGTAAGCTTCATCCCAGAGATGCAGGGATGGTCCAATATATGAAAATCTGTCAATGTAATGTACCATATAAACAAACTGAAAGAAAAAAAAAACCCACATGATCGTAACAAACTGAAAGAAAAAAAAAACACATGATCGTCTCAATAAATGCTGAAAAGGCCTTTGACAGAATCCAACACCTGTTCATATTAAAGATTTTTGGAGAAAATGGAGATGAAAGGAACATACCTAAACATAATAAAAGTAATATACACCAAGCTAACAGTCAACACCAAGCTAAATGGAGAGATGAAGTGGATACAAATTGGAAAGGAAAAAAATCAAACATTCACTATTTGAAGATGATAGGATAGTATATATAAGTGACCTTCAAAATTCCATCAGGGAACTCCTACTACTGATAAACACCTTCAGTGATGTGTCTAGATACAAGATTAACTAAAGAAAAAAATCAGTAGTTTTCCTATACACAAATAATAACTGGAGAGATAAAGATATCAGATAAACAATATTCTTTATTTATAATAGTAACAAATAAAATAAAATATCTTGAGATAACTAACCAAACAAATGAAATACACCTCAAATATATAGAATATATGAAAAGAATTTTAAGTCTTTGAAAAAAGAAATTGGGGAAGAGATCAGAAAATAAAAAGATTTCCCATGGTCATGGATTGGGAGGATTAACATAGGAAAAATGGCCATTTTCACAAAATCCATTTACAGTTTCAGTGTAATCTCAATCAAAATCCCAACCCAGTTCTTCACAAACCATGAAAAAACAATACCACACATAGCTATTTACAGAAGTTTGTGTCCCACAGGGTTCCACAGCAGTTCAGTCCCAAAGAAACACACATAGGCTTATATTAATTATAAACTGTTGCTCAGGCCTATTACTTATTAGCTCTTATGACTTAAATTTATCCATAATTATCATCTATGTTTAGCCAAGTGGCTTGGTCCCTTTTCTTAGTATGGAATTCTCATCTTCCTTCCTCTGCATCTCACTGGTAACTGCTTCTCTACCAATAATCCTAATCTGGTTGCCCTGTTTATACTTACTACCTGTCTGGCTATTGGCCAATCATCATTTTATTAAACAAATATGAATGAACATCTTACAGTGTACAGTAGTACTGTCCCATAGCAGTTTCCCATTTTTCTTTCTTTTCAAAATAAGAGCTCTTAATCTAATCTCCTTTGTTTAGCTTTTATTCTGATCTTTATCCATAACAACTTGTATTTAACACTCTAAATAAATACAAACATCACTAATCCATTTTGGGAAGGAATGTGGGCATAGTATTTAGGCTACTTTCTGCTGGTTGGGGGCACTGATAATCTTATGGAAACACAAAAAAAAGTAGGGTTGTGATCAAGTCCTGACTGGAGTATTCTGTGAGGCTGGATCTTCTCAGCCAGCAGTCTTGAAGTTGTTCTAGATGTAGAACTCAGAGAAACTGCAACAGTTATGATCTAAAATGTTGGATCATCTGGGCCATTTTCAGAGATTTTTCAGGGGGTCTTCTTTTATCAAATCTTATCTTTCTAACCTAGAATGAATCTACAATCTCTCAATTCCTGTAGAAACAAAAGCAAATCTTTTTCTCCCAAGTAACATAACTTTTTTATTAAATTTGGAAGTCAAGGCACTTTCAAAATATATAGGTTAGACTAACTCAGCAGCAATTATAATCAAATGTCCTTCAGCAGCTCTTGCTCATTCCTCAGCAGTCAAACAATTCAAAGACAACACAATAACATACAGTATTGGGATTCCCTATTTATTTTACACATTTTACTTTACATGGCCTTTTTATTTTAAACTCTATTGCTTTGATTTTTACTGTTTTGATTTTTGCTTTTTGAGACAGGGTTTCTCTGTGTATCTTTGTCTGTCCTAGAACTCACTCTGTAGACTAGGTTGGCCTTAAACTCACAGAGATCTGCCTGTTTCTGCCTCCCAAGTGCTATAATTAAAAGGCAGTGCTACTACACCTGGCCACTCTATTTCTTTTTCTAAGGACTTTTTCTTTTTTCTTTGCTCTCCCAAGAGTGTATATTTTTAACACACTGTAACCTGTTCTAAGGTTTGCTTTTCTTTTTCATCTGAATCTACCTTTACTGTATATCTCTATCCTTTTCTGACCACATGGGTCTTTAATCTGATAATTGATATGGCTAGGATAAAAGTTTTGATTTTGGCAGCTAACACTACCATATTCCTTGGTGTTTTGAGTCTAGATTCATAGTTTATTTCCACAACTCTATGGAGTTTCTCAGTCCATGCCATCACCAAGAAGCCTGATACAGACTGCTCATAAATACAATTTAAGTGTTTGGTGGCAGACCTTCTTAAAAGAGCCATGAGATTTTTGCCTCTAATGCTGAGTCAGGAAGCCTCTCTTAAAGGACCCATGCTCATGTTCACTACCATCAAATAGATCCTACAAGAGAAAAAAAAATTACCAAGAAGCTTCACTTGACTCTGTTAGTTACCTAGAAGCTACACTTGATTCTGTTCTTGTCTGTCTAGAATCATTTTTTTTTGTTGTTTTGGTTTTTTAAAAGTTTTCTCAAACCTTATGTGAAATTCTTGCCAAATGTTTGGGCACATTTTGTTTATAGAAGTTGTTGTCCCACCTGGTCTCATAACTGTTCAGTCTCAAAGAAACATACAGGTTTGTATTAATTCTAAATTGTTTGACCTATTGCTCAGGCTTATTATTAACTAGCTCTTATGACTTAATTTCACCCATGATTCTTGTCTATGGTACATGACTTGGTACCACCATTTCTCAGTAAGGCATTATCATTTTCCTCCTCTGCATCTTACTGGTGAATGCATATCTTACTTTTTTCTTCCCAGAATTCTCCAAGTCTGGTTGTCCCACATAATCTTACTGATTAGCTACTGGACCATCAGAGTTTTATTAAGGCAATACAAGTGACAAATCTTTACAGTATACAATAGCATTCTTCCACAGCCCAATATTCAACTTCTTATGAAAAATCAAATAACTTAGGAAACCTAAAACAATCATGTAATATAAAGGCACTTCTGTATGTATCACCATCCTTGACTTTAAGCTGTACTATATTATATGTACTATACTACTATATATCTATAGTAATAAAAATCAGTTTGTTATTAGCATAGAAACAGACATATGGATCAATGGAATCAAACCAAAGATCCTGACATAAATGTACACACCTATGAATGCCAATATTTTTTACAAAGATGTCAAAAATATACAATGGAAAAAAGAAAGCATCTTCAACAAATGGTACTGACATAACTCTGGAAGAATGCAAATAGATCCATATTTATTTCCCTGCACAAAAGTCAAGTCCAAGTAGATCAAATATCTCAACATAAGTCCAGTTATATTAAACCAGGTAGAGGAGAAAATGGAAATTAGCCTTCAATGTATTGGCACAGAAGAATATTTCCTGAATATAACACCAGTATCACAGACACTAAGATCCACAATTAATAAATGGGACCTCCTGAAACTTAGAAACCTCGACAAGGCAAAGTATACTGTCAATAAGACAAAACAGCAGCCTATGGGATGGTAAAATACATAATAATCCTATTAAAAATGATGTGTAAATTTAAACAGAAAATTCTCAACAGAAGAATCTTTACTGACTGAGATACACTGAAAGAATTTGTAGTGAAGAGTTGAGCAGGTCTGCTTTTTGTCCCACCCGGCTTGTACACAGCTAGCTTAGCCCCTGAAAAAAATAACACAGAAACTGTATTCATTTAAACACTGTTTGCCCCATTATCTCCAGTCCCTTATTGGCTAACTATCACATATTGATCTAACCCATTTCTAATATCTGTATATTAGATGTGGTGGCTTACCAGGAAAGATTCAGCATGCCTGACCTGGTGGCTGGCTCCATGGCATCTGCTCCACTCCCTTCTAACCAGCATCCTATTCTGTTACTCCACCTACCTAATTTTCTGTCTTATCAAAGTGCCAAGACAGTTTCTTTATTAACCAATGAAAGTAACACATAGAAAGATGACCCTCCTCCATCAAGAAATGTTCAACATCCTTAGCTATTAGGAAAATATAAATCAAAACAACCCTGAGATACCATCTTATACCTATCAGTATGGCTAAGATCAAAATCACCAATGACAAGCTATATAGGAGAGGATATGGAACTATGGGAATACTCCTCCACTGCTGGTAGGGGTGCAAACTTGTACATCCACTTTGGAAATACATATGTCAGTTTCTCTGAAAATTTAAAATCAATTGATTCCAAGATTCAGCTATAACAATTTTAGGCATATACCCAAAGGATACTCAATCATACCATAAAGAGAGTTGCTCAACTATGTTCTTAGCAGCATTATTCGTAATAGATAGAACTTGTAAATAACCTAGATAGCCTTCAAATGAAGAATGGATAAAGAAAATGTGGTACATCTACATAATGGCATAACACTCAGTGCGGGAAAACAACAACATCTAATTTGCAGGGAAATTGTGGAATTATATTAAAAATATCTAGAATGAGATATTTCAGACCCAAAAAACAAATACAGTATGTACTCACTCATAAGTGGATATTAGGTGTAAAGCAAAAGATAACCAGGCTACAATCTTCAGCCCCAGAGAAGCTAAGTAACAAGGAAGATTATAAGAGGGTACATGGATCTCCCAGGCAAGATGAGATATATGATACATATAAGAGATATCCTGGAAAAACAGGGGGCAGGAGGATAGTCAGTACAGCATAGGAACATGAAGGATCAGGATGGTTGAGTGAGAGATATGTAGGGGGTTGAATAATGAAAAATATGTCTTGAGGGGCCTGTTATAGGATTAGGGAGAAACAAGGTGCCAGGGAACCTTCCAGGAACTGACAAGGACGGCCCCAGGTAAGACTTCTAGCAATAGTGCAAAGAGTTCTGAACTGGTCTTCCACTGTAATCAGATTGGTGACTACCCTAATTGTCATCATAGAAACTTTTTCCAGTATCTGATGGAAGCCAATGCAGAAATCCATAGCCACACACTGAGCTGAGCTCCAGAATCAAGGGAATCAAGAGCATAATTGAAGAGGGAAGCTTAAAAGCAATCCCACACTAGCTGAGAAATGATAATAATAATAAAGGGTTATTTATTTAGAGGTAGACTCACAGATTACAGTCCTCTGCTTGAATGGGGAATCCAGCAGCTGGAAGAGAGGGAGTGTGGATACTTTAAAATGACATTTATAGTATAAAAGGCCATGCTCAAGTGGGCAGGTAACGTAAAGGCTACTGTGTTGAATTAGGAGCGGCAGGGCTGCGTCCCCGGCACCCAGCCGCCCGCATGGCTAGCTTATACCCAGAAATAATTACACGGAAACTGTATTCTTTCAAACACTGCCTGGCCCGGATAGTTCCAGTTCCTTATGGCTAGCTCTTACATATTGTTCTAACCCATTTCTAATATTCTGTGTAGCCCACGAGCTGGCTTACCAGGGAGGATCTTAACCTGCGTCTGTCTGGAGCGGGAGAACCATGGCGACTCCTCACACAGCTTCTTTTTCCCAGCATTCTCCTCTGTCTACTCCGCCTACCTAATTTTCTATCCAATAAAATGGGCCAAGGCAGTTTCTTTATTAATAAGAAATCACTCCCACATCATTTCCCCTTTTTCTGTTTAAACAAAAAAGAAAGGCTTTAACTTTAACATAGTAAAATTACATATAACAAAACAGTTATCAAGTAAGAATTACAGTTACAATATTTATATCTATTTTATCTCTTATCATAACTAAGGAAAACTATAACTAACCATTCTTCAACTCCATCAAAGACTCCAGAAGGATATAATATTACCTATCAAACAAGAAATAAGAAAACTCTAGAAATGACAGAGACATCTCGCTGCCTGGACAGTCACCCAAAGTTCCTCTGTACCGTTGGGGCATCCATCTTCGGCCTACAGGCCCATAGTATCCAGCAGACATTCTCATCAAGCAAGAAATTCCAAAGACAGTTCAGTCACTTTTTGCTGTGTCCTGCAGAATGTCTCACAGACTCTTTCATGAAGCAGGAACCCCAAAAGGTCATCTCACCTTTAGGCAAGTTCAGCAGTCCTCTCTCTGCGGGTTCTCTGTGTCCAGTTTATGCAACAGTCCAGGCAAGAGCAGTTTCTTGCCCAAATGGCTATCAAACTCCATAAGGATTCTCTTCGATGCCCATCTTCCTCTTGAAATAGATTGGTGCTGCCAGGAGCAAATGTGTCTCATTGTCATGAAAAACCCTAAGTTATTAAAATATCTTAAATGCCATATTCTGCAGCCTTTGAAAGATATGAAGAATGCCTATCTAACTAAAATATCTCTCTATATATCTAGAAAATCTAACTAACATGACTACAAGCTTAAGTATTAGCGATGATTATCCATTAACAACCTATATTTCCTAATTATACATTACATTTTTAAATGAACTACACAATCACAATACCTTAATCAAGATCAAAAATACATATACATATAACAAAATTGACCATAAAATCCATACCAATGCAAATTATTCATATCTATATCATATCCCCCTTTAAATGTAAAAGAACATTTATAAACAATATTTGGGAACATGGGCGTAGTTTTTTCTCTACAAACTGCTTCCTGCTGAATAGGGGCGTCGTTAATTAGGTTGTTCATGATATAACCTGTGTGCTAGTTTCATCTCAGTTGGCAATTGAGCGAAGCAATTTTTTGAGGGTGTTCACAGCAACCTTTCAGGAGGGCGTGGTCTATCATACCAAATCGGAATAGATGCAATCCACAGGGTCTCATCCTCTGCAAAAACAAAAGAAGACCCTCTCCAAAGCATCATATCCTTAGACCCAAATTCTGAAATCATAATACCCTCATGAAATCCATTTTGGTTTAGCTTGGCAGCCCATATAATGAAATGTCTCTCTGTACTTAGCTCCTTCACAGTCAAAAATTTTAAAGAAAACACAATGTACATAATCCAGACTCTCTGTGAATTTTCCATTTTTACGTGGCTTATTTTTCTTTATTTCTCTTAATCTATAACTATCTGTACTTCTGTACTCTGTCTCTTTAAAGACTTTACCCTTTTTCTTTTTAAGACATTAACTTTATTCTTTATATTCTTTTTCTTCTCTTTCCCAAGCCTACGTACATTTATCCAACAGTGTCTGAATCTGTTTTATTGTGAATCTGTAACTTTTTTACTATCCAGGAGCACTTTGTTTTGCGCCTTTAAATCACTAAGCGCTTAAGAATCTAAGCTGTGACATTCCTAGGTCAAAAACAGGTACTGTATGCTGGCCCCGCCCAGTCCAACATGGCGGAGCCGCTCGTGCCTCTGATCCTTGCACATTGCACCATTAGCATGGCGGAGCTGCTTGTGCCTCTGAGCTGCGGCACACAATGTCCCCCTTTTAGGCACACAGCAGTCTAGTTGCCATCAAACAAATCGTAGCACTTTAATCCAAATGCTCCATTCATAAGCTCTGTCTCCCGCCGGAGCCAGACAGAGATCACAATGGCGGCACAGCCCAGAAAGCCGGCATTTTAAAACAGCCAGTTTTTTCCTGCTGCCGAGTCAGGACAATTTCTTTGCGGCACGCAACCCAGAAACAGCAAAAAGCTGTCTTAAATTCTCTCTCTCTCCTTTTTAAGCCCTCTCAGGTTTTTAAGTGGATTTAGCCCATCACGTCTGGGCGCCATCTGTTGAAATAGGAGCGGCAGGGCTGCGTCCCCGGCACCCGGCCGCCCGCATGGCTAGTTTATACCCAGAAATAATTACACGGAAACTGTATTCTTTCAAACACTGCCTGGCCCGGCTAGGTCCAGTTTCTTATTGGCTAGCTCTTACATATTGTTCTAACCCATTTCTAATATTCTGTGTAGCCCATGAGCTGGCTTACCAGAGAGGATCTTAACCTGCGTCTGTCTGGAGTGGGAGCATCATGGCGACTCTTCCACCAAGCCTCCTTCTCCCAGCATTCTCCTCTGTTTTCTCCACCCACCTAAGGGTGGGCCTTATCAAGGGGCCTAGGCAGTTTCTTTATTAATAAGAAATCACTCCCACATCACTACTGGGTGAAAGATTTTCCTACAGGACCTCTCCCTTTTATTTAAAGAGAGTTCTAAGTCCTATACAAAATTTTATACAATAAGAACAAATATCAAGTATACAAATGAGAATTACTGTCAGCATAAACATTATTAAGCAAGAAATGTGATAAATGTTTCAATAATTATCCTATCCTAGGGAGTATAATTCTTGTATTATAAATAACTTGGTGAAGCCATGAATGAAAAGTAACTATGACTATCTAGTCTTCAACCCCATCAAAGACGTGAGAAGGGAAATATTATGACTTGAGTAAGAAAGAAGTGCAATAAAGGAACTTTCAAAATGTGCAAATAACATAGATTACTACAGGAAAAATCATTTTTCATTGTGGAAAACTTAATTATTTATACAGACACATATTCAATGAAAGGTACAACAGTGATAAAAATAGGTATGAAGAAAATTAAATTTTTTTTCTAAATTCTTTCTTCTTTCAATCCCATACCATGACTCCTGACATGAGACAGAAATTCTAAATTTTTATTTCAACAACATGCGTGGATTTAGAGAAGCACAGAGCCATTGTCCAACTCCAAAGTGAGCTTTGATTTTTAAGTAAATCATGACTATTATTCTAGCTTATGTTCAGAGATTCTTTCCCTCAGATGTCCCATACTCTTAAGTCATAATTCTCTTTGCTTTATGATTTTATCTGGATAGTTATCTTGTCCTCTTTAGGTATCCTGATATCCAGGGTCTCTAGTTTTTAGAAGATGAATATTTTCCTGCAAAGATAGAACAGAAACCTGCCCCAACCCTTATGAGGTTTCCTTACCACCTGTATAGTTGTCACCTTTGTGGATGAGCCATCATTTCTCTTTCTCAAGAGATTTCTCTTTTTCAAACCAAATCTTTATTAATTTTGATGGTATCTATAACATTTCTTCTCCTGTGGAAACAAGAACAAAACCCCTTCTCCAACATAGCACATTTCTTTTATCCAATGTCTGTCTGCTTCTGATGCTCCTTTCTTATTATCATTGTATGTGGCATAATAACCAGGCTAGCTTAATATGAAACAGCAAATTTTAATAAAGGGACAGCTTACAACACCAGGGATCCAGCGATGGGCAGGAAATACAAAAAAGGACCAGCGGGGCTCACACCCATCAGATTTATATGTAAACATTAGCCCAAGGCTAGCACGCCCCCCATTGGGCTGGGCTTTCCCTACAATCATTAAGAAAATTCAAAGTTAATAAAGCATTATGTAATCTATTTAGGGAGTATTGTTCATTCGTTTCTATTTGTTTAATATATCCTTTATAGTTTGATTTGATCTTTCTCTAACTGCTTGACCTATAGGATTGTTGGCATACCTGTTATATGTTTTATATTATAATAAGCAAAAACTCTTTCACTTTCTTTCAGACATATGCTAGACCATTATCTCTCTTTATTCATGCAGGTATACCATGTTGGCCATTATTTCTAATAAATATGTGATTACTGAATCTGCCTTTTCTGAGCTCAAAGCAGTTGCCCATTGAGAACCTTAATAAGTGTCAATGGTGTGGTGATTATATTTTAATTTTCCAAAATCTGCAAAATGAAAAATATCTATCTGCAAGATTTAATTTCTTTAAGTACCCTTTGGGTTACTTACTCCCTGCAGGTAGCAATGTTTAATTATAGAAAGACCAAGTAGAGCATGTCTTTATAATCTCTTTAGGTTGTTGCCATGTAATAAAGACTCTTTCATTAAACCATTGCTATTGACATGATATTGCTTTCAATCTATTAATTTCTGCATTATTTTGTGCTAGAAGACCTGGCAGACCTGTATGGGATTGGATGTGTGTTATGAATTTGGACAAAACCACTCCTGATTATATCTTAAGGCTGTATGAATAATGAAGTCAATTCTGTATCATCTGGTACAAATTCAGCTCTTTCATATGCAAGACAACTCTTTCTGCATATGTGAATCAGTAAATATATTGAGGTTCCTTAAAATCCACTAGTACCATGAGACTAGCATATAATTATGCCTTTTGAACAGTATTATAAAAGATTTGTTCCACCTTACTTAAATCTTCTGATTTGTAACATGCCTTTCCTGATTTATTTGCATCAGTATAGAATGTATGGACTCCAGTTATTGGTGTGTACCATAAAATGTGGGGAAGAATCCAAGTTGTTCTCTTCATAAGGTTAATTTTATCACTTTTTAAATAGTTTCTTAATCTCTTTTAAAAAATTAGCACAAACTCTTTTCCAAGGTTCATTATTTTCCCATAATTTTTAAAATTCATCAGTAGTAAAAGGCACTATAATCTATGCTGGTTCTATACTTGCTAGTTGACAAAGTCTCAATTTTCTTTTTATAATTAATTCAGAGACCCTTTCCACATAACTTTTTTAATTTTTTACTTGCTTTTTATGATAAAAAGATCCATTCTAATATATATTTCCATTTTATTAAAATTTCTTTAGAGGAAATTCTGGAAGGCAATATGACTAGAATACAATTAAGATTTGGATTCACCCTATCCACATTTGCCTCCTGCAATTTTTCTTCAACAACAATCAATTCCATTTCCACTTTAGCTGTTAATTTCCTGGGATTATTTAAGTCTTTTTCACCATATAAGGTTTTGTTTAAATGAACTATGAGATCAGGTCTTTTCCCAACAACTAATCATAGACTGAAAAAGTCTCCTAACAATCTTTGAAGTCACTAAGATTTGGCACTTAGTCTCTTCTAATTTGTGCCTTTTCTATTTTAATTTTATGTAAACCTACGTAATTGACAGAATTTCTTCTCTGTAGTTTTTCAGGAGAAATTTGTGATCCCCATTTTGGCAAAACTTTCTTTACTTCTTTAGACATTCTAAAGTATATACTTTTGAATTCGAGCAAAATGTCATCCATGTAGTAGTAAATTATAGATTAGTGAATTTTTTAATGTATTGTTTCCAATGTCTGACTTACAAAGTATTGGCATAGGGTGTGGCTATTGAGCATTTCTCGTGGGAGGATAGTCCACTGGTATCTCCTAGTAGGCTGAAAATTCTTGTAAGTATGTACCATGAAGGCAAATTATTCTCTGTTCTTTTCTTGTAAAGTATAATGAAGAAATAATCTTTTAAATCAATAACTAAAAGAGGCCATCTTTTTGGTAACGGAGACTGCAGATGAATTGTAGATTGTAGAGGGCCCATAGGATGAATTACGTTGTTAACATCTCTTAGATCTCTTACCATTCTCTATTTATGGGAATTCTTTTTAACAACAAATACAGGCAGTTTGTCTTCTGTTAAACCCATATTAGTTTCTCAGTTTATCATTTTAAAATCAGGGCTATTGGTACATCTAAAGATATGATAGTTACTTTGTGTTCTTGTACAGCTTGAATGGCTGGTGACCTTAGTGTGTAGTACCTATTAATATCATTGCCAAAAATATAAGGTTCTGGGATTTCAGGAGTGCTGATCTGAGTATTCCATTGCTGTAGCAGGTCAAGACATCATAAATTCACTGGGATATTAGCCACATAATGCCTCAGACTTCCTCTCTGTCCTTCTACCACTATGCATTCAGCACATCTTGTGCTTTTTTTCACTTGAGATAGGGTTTCAGTTAAACATCCTCCCTTGAAGAGGCCAATTTGGAGGCCAAGATTCTGGAGTAATGATACTCATGTCCACACCCATATCTATCAAACCCACAATTACAATGCCATTTATATGTAGCTTTTGTCTTTGATCATTCATAGAAGTCTTCCAGAATATTTGTTTCCTATTTCATACTGAAATTTTTTAATCACCCTCTGTGTTCTTGGAAATCACCACGAACAGTGTGTGTGTGTGTGTGTTTTCTTTCTTTTGTTTTTACAGAAGGCTCATTGTTTTTCTTTTCTTTTTTCTTTTTAGTTTTCCTGGTGAGACATGTCCTCCACAGTGACTGGTAATGACTGGACCACCTTCTACATAATCCAGATTATTATTTTGTTCTTCGCCATTCCTAGAGGAGATATTATATCTAGGAATTTCTTGTCTATAATCCCTTCTCAGATATCTTATTATACCACAATTTAAATATTTGGCATTTTGATGTCTCCTCATACCTTTGGAAATTGGTTCTCCTACCCAAGACTCAGTATTATTGTCAAATGTCTCAATATTCATTGTGTGCAGGATCCATCCATCTATTGGTGCTGATCTAAGCTTTAAAGGCCAAAGGTTTTTGCATCTTAAGTTTGCATCTTCAAAAGCCAGAGATTGAATAAATACTTGTCTAGCATCTGGGTCTGCTACTCATATTTGTACAGATTTAGTTAATCTTTGTAAAAAGTCAATAAAGGGTTCTCTTTGGCCCTGTTTAACCCTGGTATATGATTCAATTTATTATTTTCATGGTTCTTGAATCCTGTCTTAAGCATTTAAGGATGCTTTGTGGCATGGGGACAAGATTTGTTAACTGTAAAGACTTTGAGCCTGTGAGTCAATATAAGTGGGAGCTCACAGACTCTGGACTGACAGCTGAGGAGCTAGCATGAGATCTATCTAAGCCCTATGCATCTGAGTGATAGTGATCTAGCATGGTCTTTTGTGGAACTCCTAACTGTCCCACAAAAGACCATGCCAAGGACCTGTCCCAGATGTATGAGCTGGCTCTTTGGTACCTATATCCTATGATGGCATGCCTTGACCTGTTGCGGGAGGTCCTTCCGCCCCTCCAACCAATAGCTGCTGTGATACCAGCCCATTGGGGCGTGGCCTCTCTCCCTTTAAAAAAGTGGCTATTTCCTCTGCTCGCTCTCTTCTCACTTCCTGCTCCGCCGGAGACTAGACTCCCTTCCTGGTTGTGCAGATGGCTGTTGTCTGGGACGGTGATCTGTAAGTTTTCCCCTTTAAATAAATAACACCCTATTAATCATAACTCCAAACTGGTGTGGCCTTGTTCGTGACTTACACCTTCATTGACCCATCTTGATGCAACTTGGTCCTACTTAATTTTATATGTCATGCTTCATTGACTCCCATGGGAGGCCTTCCCCCTTCTGGGTAGAGACAGAGGAGGAGTGGATGGGGGGTAGAAAAGAAATGGAGGGAGGGAATGAGAAAATCAGAGAGAAAACTGGTTGACATGTAAAATTAATTATTAATTAATTTAAAAATTATTAAGAAAGCATAAGCATTTATAATAAACAAGCATTTCATAATAGCTGCATAAAGGTATACCTACTTTGATATATATGGAGTCTATAATTTGGAGATGTGCAAACAAATGTAGCCAAATGTTATAGAAATAACATTATAACATTTTGGTAATTTTTTTATTTGTTTGTTTTTTTGTCAAGACAAGATTTCTCTGTAACTTTAGAGTCTGTCCTAGAACTAGCTCTTATAGACCAGGCTGTCCTTAAACTCGCAGAGATCTGCCTGCCTCTGTCTCCAAAGTTCTGGGATTAAAGGCATGTACCACCACTGCCTGACCTCATTTTGGTGACTTCAAGAAAGTTTTTCTCATTTTGCTCATTTTCCTCCTCCATACTTGCCTGAGTGGCAAGTCAATGACTCATTGCTTAACAACACAGGCTACTCTTTCACAGGATCAAAGTTGGATTCCAAGCATCCATATGATGCTTCCTAACTAACTGTAGCTTAAGTTTTAGAAGATCTGGCCCCATTCTTAGGATATGCAATGCTGTGTGCACATGTTACATATTTATACATTTAAGTAAACAGTTACACAAATAAAATTAATAAATATATCTTTTAAAATAGAATTTATGCATAGCATTGTATCATCTAATTACTATTATATAGCTATCAAAATCATTTTCCTTTTGGAGACATAATATTCTAGATCTCAGATGATCACTAAAGACTGTAAATCCAAAGCTGGCTGTAAACCTTCAGTCCTTGTGTTTCAGCCACGTAGATGCTGAGATTACTCATATGTGTGTTTATACCTGGCCCTTTGGATATTTGACAAGGTGTTTGTGATTTGACTGTTCCAGTTAACTGTCTTCCAGATGCCAGCTGCTATTTTCCTGCTTGTCTCACTAAAAGAAAGTATTGTACATCTTTTTTTTCAGTCCTCAGGATCTGGTTAATCACTGTCATTTCTACCTCATGAAAAGTATTCATTTCCAAGACTTTACTGTTGCCCCTTTCCAAATCCAATATTTCAATTTATGCTTTGGAGAAAGTGAATCCCAGAATGCATATGTTTCTATATCAGTTGTTTATTGCTGAGTATCTGAACCCCTCAAACCTTTATGAATCAAAGCAACAGGATCTCAGTTTTCCCTCATTTATGGAGTTTGAATTCTATGGGGGTGATCTCATAGATGCTTCCTACTGGTTGATCCAATGAGACTTGGACTCAGACACAAGGATTGTACCCCATTGTTACAGAGCCTTTTCCTTCTTATGGAATGAAGACTTTTCCATTTCTTATAGTAAAAACATTTTAATAAGAAAACCACCAATTTTAGGATTCCTTTATGCCTTTTTCTTCCTACATGTTGTAGATGTTCATATCATGCAGGCAAAACAAATGTAATTGTGATGAAGGAAAAAAAATGAAGGTGATGTGATTCACAGAGGAGTATTATAATTAAATAACACATGAAACTACTGTGTGGATTAAATGAAAGTATGCATAGAAAGTCTATCATGTGGGGAAGCCTTACCCTTTCTGAGAAGTAGATAAGGGATGAGGTGGGGCAAGAAGAGGGGAGAGAGTGGGAACAGAGATAGCTATGTAAACTGAGAAAATAATGTATTAAAAAAAATCTTAGTAAAAAAATCTAGAGAAAAAAAGAAATCCTATCATGTGACAGATTTATATAGATATTAGCTTCTTTTAAAAGAATAGTGGCAATTCATAATTATATATTTCACTCTTAATTGTTCTTCAGAAATATTTTTATTTATAAGGTTCTTATTAAGCTTCCACTTTGACTATACTTTTGGTACTGAGATGTAGAACAGAAAACAACTACACTTTCACTACAATTACTGATATAAAGACAAACATTTACTCAAAATTTTTCTAGATAAAAGAATTTATTATACATACAATATTACAGAAACTTAAATTTCCTATTATAATTTTCTGTTCTGTTTTTATATTTCTTTCTATCTTGTCATCCTATTCATTTTCGAGGAAGCCTTTCATCTTCCTTCAGAAAATTTAGCTCTCATCCTACCAATATCATTTACTCAAGGAAGCAAAAGTTTGATGAGAACCTTGATGGATGAAATTGCCTTCATTTTGAAGATACAACTGTCCTGTTCCTCCAACCTACCACAGGAATTTAGGTGAAAATCCTGAGTTTTAACTCAAAGTCTGAAAAACACATTCAAGCAATTAAATATTAAGAATATAACTGATTAATATTATTCTGTCAGTGTAAAATACAGATACCGTGACAATATCATCAAGTTAGTTGCCTGTGTCTTACCCTTCTATTAACTGAGTAATAAGATCAGCAAGAACCCATCTGCAAACACAATGTAGGAAGCATCTATGCATGCCAGCAACAGGAGTCACTGCTCAGACAGAATAAACCCTGCAGCATGAGTCTATTGGATAATCCAGTACCTTCCTGAAACCTTCTACTTATCTGAAGGTTTTCCTTTATGATGCCCTCTCCCACTCTGTAGAACAAGAACTGATTACCTCTAGTGTCTACTAACTGTGGGTCTTCAGTTGCCATAGAATCTGGCTCACAATTTCCACTCTCACATCTGCTATACCTGACAAAATCAAACATGCCTTTTATCTTGACACTCAGTAAGTGTTGCTAGGGAAGCACTCCTTGTGGAACTGTAATTTGTCTTTTGGATTATCTACAAGTTCAAATTTTAAATCATCCTCTGATACTGAACATAGGTCTTCTCTAAGCAAGATTTAGAGTATACTTTTTCATTTTAGGTGAAGAAAACATCACTGCAATGTTAGTAAAAATGATTAAAGATTATATGTGGGTATTTTAAAATTTTATTTTTTATCAGGTGGCTATAAAGGACAATATTATTCAAGGAATTCTACAAAAATAGTTGCTCTATGTTCTGAATAAGAAAGACAAATAGATCATTGAACCAAATACTCTGTCATTCAGTTACCTCCATTTTTTTCTAAGAATAAAATGGGTTGTATGATTTCAATGTTCAAGCCCTAGCACCTATGCTGTCAAAAATTATTTTCAAAAAAATTTTAAAGCAAAGTTTTTAGTTTTCATGAGAATTATTTGATACATTCTGGATAAAGTAGTAACTATAAGTTTAAATAAATCAAGTTTTGTAATAAAAAGACACACACACAAATATACTATTTTATATATTATACTATTATATAAACTATAGAGGCAAGGACTTTGAAGTTTAAATAGTACCACGGATTACAGGAATTTTCAAAGTTAGATGAAGTTTATCTTTTATAGTGATATGGTTATGAATCTGTGGGTACCAGAGTGTAGAACATAATGTTTTAAGTGTGATGTCCTCCATAGTCTCAGGCATTTCAACACTTGTTCTCAAGTTCATGGTACTCTCTGTGAAGTTTAAAAGGTATGGCTTTGTTGATGGAAGTGTGTCCATAAGAGTAAGCATTGAGAGTTTAAAGGCTTGTGAATGAAAATGAGGACATAACCACTCCAGGGTATGGTTCAGAAGGGATTTATTGTAGGTATGAGGAAAAGAACAGTGATAAACATCTGAAAGAGTGCAAACCTCACTAGTTTATGAAAGGAAAGGTAGGGGTAAGAAAGAGAGATGGGAAATGAAAGAGGGAAGAGAAGTCAAATAGTACAAGAGAGGAACTGCACACCAAGAGAACAAGAGTGAACCAAGAGTGTAAGTAGAGTAGAGGCTGCTCATTGATTTTCTGGTTGTCCAGACCTGAATACTCACACAGAGATTATATGAATGATACCACTGCTCGGACTCTTAGCTCAGGATTTTTATTGGCTAACTTTTATATCTTAAATTAATCTACTTCTATTAATTTACATATAGCCACATATAGAAAGGTTCCAGGGAATCTTTCTCTTTCAGCAGCTACATGGTGCCTCCTTGACTCTGCATACTCTCTTGCTATTTCTCTTCCATCCTGGCTATATTCTGCCTTCCCATAAGCCAAAGCAGCTTTATTCATTAACCAATAAAAGTAACACATATACAGAAAGACATACCACATCACAATAGGCTAAAGAAATGCATGGCCCAAATGGTTGATTTATATAGGAAAGAAAATCTGGAGGAAGTGAAAGCCCAGCCCCCAAGGTAGAGAAGTTCAGGGTGGGAGACAGTAAGAAATGTGGAGAAGAGACACAGGTGCTTATTGAGACTAGTCCCAGGTTTATTTGGAACCTGACATTCAAACATTTTTGTTGATGATAAGGGATTGCATATTCATTTATGTACTTATTCCTTAGCTGAATAAAAGCATGTTGCCTAGGCTCAGGAAAGCTGGAATGATGATCAAATGCTGGGAAGAGAGAAAGGAGGCTATAAGAACATTTGATGCACTCATTGCCCAAGAGCTATAGTCTACCTGGGCCTAGTAGAGTAGAGGACAATTGGAGAAGTCTAGGATGCAGGCTTGCCAGAAATCCCATCAGAAACACCTAGGGCTAGCAAATTTGGAGCAGTTTTCAGTCTCAAGTTGATTGGAAATCTGCTGTGACAGAAGGTAAAATTAATGAGTTTAGCAGAACATTTTTATTCTGGGTATACATCTGAAATTTCTAGGCCCATAGTTCCTGATTGTTGCAAGGAGTGGTGGAGTCTTAAGACCAAGGGAAGACTAAGCCCACCCTCAGGGGTAGACAGTAGGGGAAAACTGAGGATGTTGATGATGGGAATTCTTATTTGTAGTCCATTTGACCCATGAGAGAAGGATCCAAGTCTTAGGATGCTCTGAAATTTATATAAACATTTTACACTCATTAAATTACATAAGTTTGAGACATAATATCATTACCACAGTTTTTTTAATTTTATTTTTTATTTATTTAGTAAAGATTTCTGTCTCTTCCCCACCGCTGCCTCCCCTTTCCCTCCCCCTCCCCCAATCAAGTCCCCTCCATCATCAGCCCAAAGAGCAATCAGGGTTCCCTGCTCTGTGGGAAGTCCAAACAACCCACCTCCATCCAGGTCTAGTAAGGCGAGCATCCAAACTGCCTAGGCTCCCACAAAACCAATAGGTGCGGTAGGATCAAAAACCCATTGCCATTGTTCTTGAGGTCTCAGTAGTCCTCATTGTCTGCTATGTTCAGCTAGGCCGGTTTTAACCCAGGCTTTTTCAGACCCAGGCCAGCTGGCCTTGGTGAGTTCCCGATAGAACAACCCCATTGTCTCAGTGTATGGGTGCACCTCTCAAGGTCCTGAGTTCCTTGCTCGTGCTCTCTCTCCTTGTGCTCCTGATTTGGACCTTGAGATTTCAGTCCGGTGCTCCAATGTGGGTCTCTGTCTCTGTTTTCTTTCATCGCCTGATGAAGGTTAATATTCAGGAGGATGCCTATATGATTTTCTTGGGTTCTCCTTCTTATTTAGCTTCTCTAAGAACCCGAATTATAGGCTCAATGTCCTTTAATTATGGCTAGAAACCAAATATGAGTGAGTACATCCCATGTTCCTCTTTTTGGGTCTGGCTTACCTCACTCAGTATAGTGTTTTCTATTTCCATCCATTTGCCTGCAAACTTCAAGAAGTCCTTGTTTTTTACTGCAGAGTAGTACTCTAATATGTATATATTCCATACTTTCTTCATCCATTCTTCAATTGAAGGGCATCTAGGTTGTTTCCAGGTTCTGGCTATTACAAACAATACTGCTATGAACATAGTAGAGCATAAACTTTTGTTGTATGATAAGGCCTCTCTTGAATATATTCCCAAGAGTGGTATTGCTGGGTCCATGGGTAGGTTGATCCCGAATTTCCTGAGAAACCTCCATACTGCTTTCCAGAGTGGTTGCACAAGTTTGCATTCCCACCAGCAATGGATGAGGGTACCCCTTTCTCCACAACCTCTCCAGCAAAGGCTATCATTGGTGTTTTTGATTTTAGCCATTCTGACAGGTGTAAGATGGTATCTTAAAGTTGTCTTGATTTGCATTTCCCTGATCGCTAAGGAAGTTGAGCATGACCTTAGGTGTCTTTTGGCCATTTGAACTTCTTCTGTTGAGAGATCTCTGTTGGGTTGATTAGCCTTTTACGGTCTAGTTTCTTGAGTTCTTTTTATCTTTTGGAGATCAGACCTTTGTCAGTTGCGGGGTTGGTGAAGATTTTCTCCCAGTCATTGGGTTGCCTTTCTGTCTTAGCAACAGTGTCCTTTGCTTTACAGAAGCTTCTCAGTCTCAGGAGGTCCCATTTATTCAATGAGGCCCTTAATGTCTGTGCTGCTGGAGTTATACGTAAGAAGTGGTCTCTTGTGCCCACGTGTTGTAGAGTACTTCCCACTTTCTCTTTTATCAGTTTCAGTGTGTTCAGACTGATATTGAGGTCTTTAATCCACTTGAACTTGAGTTTTGTGCATGGTGATAGATATGGATCTATTTTCATTCTTCTACAGATTGGCATTTAATCTATACTGAAATCCACACTGTAAAAAAGCATATAGACTCACGCTATTGAGCAATAGCAAAATCTTGGGGACCCAAAAATGATTCCAGGTTAAAAAGCAGTCAAAATATCCAAAGGGTTGTACGTATAGATTGGACAGAGATGTTTTTAGTTCAATGAGTTCTTAAGTCCATACTTAGAAGAGAACCAAAGGAAATTTAAAATTTGAGCTTGTGATGGTGATAAAAGTATCAGTGCATAACCAAGGCTTGATAAATAGTTTATCAAAACTCCACTGATTAATGTTGAAATTCTGAACTTTTCAAGTCTTATTTTAGCAATAGCAAAGAGAGGGGAAAAAGTTTGAAACATTTTTCATATACCCTAAAGCACTTCCTTAGTTCTGTACAACTTGAATTTACATACCTTAAAACACTTTACCTTAAATTACCTTCTTAGACCCTCATAACTTACATAAACTTTAAACCTTTTCTTGCATCCAATCATTTGCCACAAGACACAGATGGTTGATTACCGAGAGCAGTTATTGCAAAGCAAGATCTTTTAAATAAAGAAATAGTGAAAAGTTACATTGAAACCTGTTATCTCTTTCAGGTGAAGTGTGCCAGCAAGTTAAATTGTGTCTATGTCTATTTTTTTCCAGCAGTAGACACAGTAGCTCTAGAAAGGTGAGAACTGAATTTTACAGATGAAATGATCTGACCCGGCAGCTCTAGCCTTGGAGCAGGAGCTGGTTTGTTTGTTGCTGTTAACATAAAGCTACAAATAGCCATCAACACCATCAGAGATCTGAAGATTACTTATAGCAGGAAGTATAATCGGAATGTAACATGAACCAATTAAAGTGACAGAAATGAAAAGTTACCTGGGTGATTAATCTAGGCTCCTACTATCTCGATGACTTTATTGTGGAAGATAAGTATTCAGCTGCCACACAGGACAGCATTGCATTTTCTATTATTATTATTATTATTATTATTATTATTATTATTATTATTATTATAATATTAATGTAAAGACATACCAAGCCAAATTCCCACTCTTTCCTCTCCTCCCACACTCTCCACACACCCTCTCACCCTTTCCCCCTCCAATCCTAAGAGAGGACAAGGCACCCTGCCCTGTGGCAAGTCCAAGGCCCTCCCTATACTATATCTAGTTTGAGCACAGTGTACATCCAAAGAGAATAGGGTACCAAAAAGCCAGTACATGCAGTAGAGAAAAATCCCAGTGCCACTGTCAGTGGCCCCTCAGTCTGCCCCAACTGTCAACCACATTCACAGCGACTTTGTTGAGCTGATGCTCATTCACTCCCAGTCCAGTTGGTGTTGATGAGCTCCCATTAGTTCAGGCAAACTGTCTCAGTAGGTGAACACCTCATGGTCTTGACCTCTTTGCTCATATTCTCAATTCTTTCACTCTTCAACTGGACCTTGGGAGCTCAGTCCAGTGCTCCAATGTGAATCTCTGTCTCTATCTCCATCTGTTGCCAGACAAAGGTTCTATGGTGATATTTAAGATAATCATCAGTCTGACTACAGGGCAAGGCCAGTTCAGGCACCCTCTCCTCTAATGCTTAGGGTTTAGTTGGGGTCATCCTTGTGATTCCTGGAAATTTTTCTTGCTAACCCTATAATGGCTCCCTCAATCAAAATATCTCTTTCCTTGCTCTCATATCTGTCCTTCCTCCATCTTGACTATCCCATTCCCTCAAGTTCTCATCAACCCTCCCTTTCTCCCCACCCCTTCCCCTTCTCCCCTTCTTTCTACCCCCTGCCCCCATGCTCCAAATTTTGACAGTCTATCTTGTCTGTTTCTGATTCCCAGGTAGGTCATATATATTTTTTTCCCCTAGGGTTCAACTTACTACTTAGATTCTCTAGGATCATGACCTATAGGTTCAATGTCCTTTGTTAATGGCTAGTATTCACTTAGAGTTAGTACATAACGTATTCATTTCTTGGGTCTGGGCTACCTCACTCAGGATAATGTTTTCTAATTCCATTCATTTGCATGAAAAATTCAAGATGTCATTGTTTTTTTACCCCTGAGTAGTACTCTAATGTGGTGTAAATGTGCCACACTTTCTTTATCCATTCTTCAGTTGAGGGGCATCTAGGTTGTTTCCAAGTTCTAACTATTACAAATAATGCTTCTATGAACATAGTTGAACAAATGCTTTTGTAGTATGATTGAGCATCTTTTCCCAAGAGTGGTTTTGCTGGTTCCTGAGGTAAGCTGATTCCCAATTTTCTGGGAAGCTGTCATACTGATTTCCAAAGTGGTTGCACAAGTTTGCATTCCAACCAACAATGGATGAGTGTTCCCTTATTCCACATCCTCTCTAGCATAAGATATCATTGGTATTTTTGATCTTAGTCATTCTGACAGATGTAAGATGGTATCTCAGAATTTTTTTGATTTTCATTTCCCTGATAGTTAAGAAAGTTGAAAATGTCCTTAAGTACCTTTTGGCCAATTGAAATTCTTCCTTTTTGAATTCTCTGTTTAGTTTTGTATACCATTTTTAATTGGATTATTTAGTATTTTGATGTGAAATTTCTTGAATTCTTTATATATTTTGGAGATCAATTCTTTACCTGATGTGGAGTTGATGGAGATCTTTTCCCTATTAGTAGGTTGTCTTATTGTCTCATTGACTGTATCCTTTGCTTTACAGATGCTTTTCAGTTTCAGGAGGTCCCATTTATTTATTGTTGCTCTTATTGTCTATGCTTCTGGAGTTATATTTAGGAATTTGTCTCCTGTGCCCATGCATTGAAGCTACCTCCCACTTTCTCCTCTATCAGGTTCAGTGTGGTCAGATTTATATTGAGGTCTTTAATCCATTTGGACTTGAGTTTTGTGCATGGTGATAAATATGGTTCTAATTTTTTTCTTCTACATGTTGACATCCAGTTATGCTAGCACCATTTATTGGCGATAATTTCTTTTTTCCATTGTATAATTTTAGCTTCTTTGTCAAAAATCAGGCATTCGTAGGTGTGTGGATTAATATCCAGGTCTTTAATTCTATTCTATTGGTCAACATCTCTGTTTTTATTTCAATACCAAGCTGTTTTGATTACTATAGCTCTGAACAGAGCTTAATTTCAGAGATGGTAATGCCTCTGGAAGTTCCTTCATTTTTTAGACTTGTTTTGGCTAGCCTGTGTTTTTTGCTTTATCATATGAAGTTGAATATTATTCTTTCAAGATCTGTGAAGAATTGTGTTCAGATTTTCATGGGGATTGCATTGAGTCTATAGATTACTTCTTGTAGGATTGCTATTTTTACTATGTTGATTCTTACCATCCAAGGGCATGGGAGACCTTTCCATTTTCTGGCATCTTCTTCAATTTCTTTTTTCAAAGACTTAAAGATGTTGTCAAATAGGTCTTTCACTTCCTTAGTGTTACCTCAATATATTTTATTTGTGGCTATTGTGTTTCTCTGATTTTCCTCTCAGCTTCTTTATCTTTTGTATATAAGAGGGATACGGATTTTTTTGTGTTGATCTTTTATTCTGCCACATCACTGAAAATATTTATCAGCTTTAGGAGTTGTCCGGTAGAGTTTTGGGGGTCAGTTACATAGACTATTATATCATCTGCAAATAAGAAGAGTTTGACTTCTTCCCTTCCAATTTGAATCCCCTTGATCTCCTTATGTTGTCTTATTGCTATTGCTAGAACTTCAAGAAATATGTTGAAGAGATATGGAAAGAGTGGACAGCCTTGTCTTGTTCCTGATTTTAGAGCAATCACTTTGAGATTCTCTCCATTTAATTTTATGTTAGCTGTCAGCTTGCTGTATATTGTTTTTATTATATTTAGATATGATCCTTGTATCCCTAATGTCTCCAAGACCTTTATAATGAAGGGGTGCTGTATTTTGTCAAATGCTTTTTCAGCATCTAAAGAAATGATTATATCTTCTTTTTTCTTTCAGTTTGTTTATATGATGGGTTACATTGATAGATTTTTGTATGTTGAACCTGCCCTGCATCTCTGGGATGAAGCCTACTTGATCATGATGGATGATTTTTTTATGTGTTCTTGGATTCGGTTTGCCAGGATTTTATTGAGAATTTTTGCATCTATGTTCATGAGTGAGATTGGTCTGTAATTCTCTTCTTGGTTGAATCTTTGTGTGGTTTTTGTATCAAGGTAACTGTAGCCTCATGAAAAGAGTTTGGCAATGTCACTGCTGTTTCTATATGTGGAGCACTTTGAGAAGTATAGGTATTCGCTCTTTTGGGAAGTTCTGGTAGAATTATGCACTAAAACACATCCAGCCCTGGGTTTTTGTTGTTGGGAGTTTTTTGATGACAGATTATTTCCTTGTGACTTATAGGTCTACTTAAATTGTTCACCTCGTCTTGATTTAATTTTGGTATATGGTATCTATCTAAAAAAAATGTCCATTTTTTTTTTTTTTACATTTTCTAGTTTTGTGGAGACCTAATGATTCTCTGAATTTCCTCAGTGTCTGTTGTTATAACCCTCTTTTCATTTCTGATTTTGTTAATTTGGATGTTCTCTGCCTAATATCTCCCTTGAATTCAGTGAAAATGAAGGCACAACATATCCAAATTATTCGGACACTATGAAAGCAGTGCTAAGAGGAAAGTTCATAGAATTAAGTGCCCACATAAAGAAAACGGAGAAAGCTCACATTAACAACCTAACAGCACACCTGAAAGCTCTAGAGAAAAAAAGAAGAAGCAGACTCACCTAGGATGAGTAGAAGACAGGAAATAATCAAATTGTGGTCTGAAGTCAACAAAATAGAAACACAAAACAGTACAAAGAATCAATGAAACAAAGAGCTGGTTCTTTGAGAAAATCAACAAAATTGACACTATTGCATTTTCAGCCACTGCACAGAATAGCACAGCCCATTGACTATCAAATCCAAAAGGTCTGAGATATTTTCCTATGGAGGAGGAACTTGGGAAAACTCACTGACCTTGACAAGGCAGAATAAAGCTGTTAACACAACAATATCCACAGTTTGTTCACTGAAGGCAAGTAAAGCATGGGGTAATTTTCCCCAGTGGTTAGTGTTACCAAAACCCAGGTGGAGTTGCCTGTTTCCTATTGTCTTCTTTAGAGTCTTTAGGGCCACCACTAGGATCTGGAATTTCTGTTTATCATGGCAAACTTTTTTCTTTAAACAGTTGAAATGCCATATTCACCAGATCTTTAAAGACTTTGAAAAGTATTATGTATTAAGTATACCTTACTTTAAACACACTTTGCTTGTTTTAATTACTTGCTTTATGGTTAACCTTGAAAACATATAAAGGAGGCTTAATAAACCTCATTGTAAATTAATTACAATTGTACTTAGCATGACCATGAGCATTGTTCTGTGGATATTAACTGATCTATTGTGAGCTCACCAAGGCCAGCTGGGCTGGGACTGAAAGAACATGTGATCAAACCGGACTGTCTGAATGTGGCTGACAATGAGAGCTGACTGAGAAGCCAATGATAATGGCACTGGGTTTTGATTCTAATGCATGTACTGGCTTTTTGGGAGCCTACTCTTTTTGGATGCACACCTTTTTAGACCTGGATAGAGGAGGGAGGGCCTTGGACTTTCCACAGTGCAGAGCACCCTGACTTCTCTTAGGACTGGAGAGGGAGGAGAATGAGGAGGAGTGGGGGGGGGGG
>NW_026067957.1:7088623-7097190 GCF_014885135.2 Alexandromys fortis | reverse complement strand
AAAAAAAAAAAGAACTGGTATTTCATTATCCAGAATCCACCTAAGTATTAGAAAGTAAAGAATGCAAATATAGGGATCCTTGGATAAGGTGGCTAGCTATAATAGCTCTTATTGAAAAATTCTGACATGAACTGAGAGATAAATATGAAACAAAATTATAGAAGACTCTAAGAGACATCACACACATATTCACATTTTCCCATGCACCTACTATGTTGGTAAGTATACAAATGAGTATTCACACAAACACATACCGCACACATATACATATGCTAAAATAATTAAATTATATATATACATATAATTACTATATTATTTTAATTTATATATATACACATAAACATATGTTTTTGGAATTTGGTGTGCATAACATACAAATTTCAAAAGTGTAATAAAGTCAAATAATTTGAATAGAGTCAAAATAATTAAACAGTATTTGGAGATATATGTTAAGATCATGAAGCAATTCCTCTGAAATTTTTTCAAAGAAGAGTAATATTATACTCTATATCCATAAATCATATAGTTTACTCATATCATAATGCCCTGACTTTTACTTAGCATGCTTTAAAAAAAATATATGTTTGATTTTTCTTTCTGGATGTCTGCATGCAGGTAACATGTGTACCTGGTTCCCACAGAGGTCAGAAAAGGACAATAGAATCCCTGAAGCTACAGTTTATGAATGGTTATGAGCCAGGATGCGGGTTCTTGAATTGAAACCAGGTCCTTTGCAAGAGCATCCAAAGAATTTAACTGCTGAACCATCTCTCTAGACCCCATTAACATTCATGGTTAGTCTTCTCAGTTACTCTCAAGTACAATGTCTATCTGTGTGCTGCTATGCTCCCTGCATTGATGATAATCAGCTAAACCCTGAATTGTAAGCCAGCCCTAATTAAATGTTTTTCATTCTAAGAATTGCCATGGTCAGTGTGTTTCTTCCAAGCAATAAAACCCTGATATTTATTTACATTAATTTTTATGTCAGCATGCTGGTGTATCTTAGAATGTGTTCAATGCCCTTACTATAAAAAGGCAGAATTGTTCTCTGCACATTTTAATTGTATTTCACCTAGAAAGAAGTTTTTTGTTTTGTCATCATTTATGGTAATTTCTCCCCCTTTTCTGAGAATTATCATGGTTTGTTTTATTAGTTAGTGTTTACATTGTTTCCTAAATGACTTGTTAGAGACCCTTACATAGCATTGTTTTAATATTTTTGGCAGTTTCATACAAACTTATTTCTCTCTTTTATTTTTGTTATACTTTGTTATTAATTTATTTTTTCTGTGTGTGTGTGTGTGTGTGTGTGTGTGTGTGTGTGACTTTTTACCACACCCTGCACTATTAGGAGTCAGTTTTGTCCTACCATTGTGTGGCCTGGGGATAAAACTCGAGTGTCAACTTTGGCAGCCACAGTACCTATTCAGGAAGTCATCTTGCTGGCTTGGCTCATTTAAAACTTTTAATGTAGCCGGTGGTGGTGGCGCACGCCTTTAATCCCAGCACTTGGGAGGCAGAGGCAGGCGGATCTCTGTGAGTTCGAGACCAGCCTGGTCTACAAAAGCTAGTTCCAGGACAGGCTCCAAAACCACCGAGAAACCCTGTCTCAAAAAACCAAAAATAAATAAATAAATAAATAAATAAATAAATAAAATAAATAAAAATAAATAAAACTTTTAATGTGACATAGTTGCTATGGTTAATGCTATATCAAACTAGAAATATTTTCTAAAATTTCCTGTCTCATGGTTTGAGATTTATGCTCATTGTAAAAAGAATTAGCATAAATTAGACAAGAAACAACCACATTTTTATGAGCAAATGCACAGTGTAGAAAACCAGTCACTGTTTTATCTCTCATTTGTTATGGATCTGCAACTTTACCAACATAAGATGCAGCTTTCAAATATCCTAGGCCAAGAGATGTGAATAGTTTTAATAAAGGGCTACTAATCCTCTTGTTAGAACAGTTTGTGAAAAAGATAAAAGGGTAGGGTTGCCGTTGGTCTCAGTTGGCCATAGTTGGTCCCTTACCTAAAATATTGACTGTCTAGGTGTCCTAGCTAACAGCTCAATGACTCCATTATGCACATTGGTTGTAGAGATAGCAGCAATGCAGAGGTGCTTTTTAAAGACCCTCTAACTGTAGGATTCCTAGCTATTATATAAAATCCATTGTTCTATACTTCTTAAATTGTTCTTCTTCTCTAAGGGAACCCTGACTGAGTTGATAAAAATCAGTGATTCCAGATTAATCATTAGTCATTGTGGGGTTTGAGTAATTAGAATGTGATTAGTCAGCATTGAGATTTACCAATATCTGCCAAGTAATTTTATATTATTACATGTCTGAATTATATTTTTGTAGATTGGATTAAATAATTAAATATTAGTTGACTACCTAGAATTCCACCTTTTAAAATTTAAAATTCTCTATAAAATATATAAATATGTAGAGCTTTAAATTTTACACTTCTGGCAATAAGACTGAAAATATGACTATGTTATTCCTAAAATTGTGTCCAAGAGGTGGAATAGATCTCTTATCAAAGATATCAATGGCCTTGTTTTCACTGAAGAAAACACTCTTCATAGCCTATAGATGCACTGGTAAGTAATTGTCACATATAGATGCCTGTTATACTCTACAACATAAGCTTAACTTTGAGTTATCTGATGAATGAAGAATATGAATGCAAAAGAAAGAGATGTGATGAGAATGATAAGGCAAGTTGACTACAAGTGCAGATAGAAGATTACACTAATCCAAGGTGTGAACTCTTAGTCTCAGTCCCTTACATCTTCTTGTTATTGGGACTTTTGTCTTTATTTTTCAGCAGTCCTTCTCTTAAATTTGTTCAAAATTCCTTTGCAGGTGGGAATAACTAATTTTAAGGTATTGTATTATTTTTTGTTATAAATAATACGACTTTTTAAAAATATTTTATTTTTGAGACGGAAATATATATTTCCACTCAAGAATTTACACTTCCTTCCCTCCTCCCAATCCCCTCCAGCTCCCCCACGCCCACTTCTCTCTCTCCCTCCCTGCTTGAGAGAGGGCAGGGTATACTGCCCTGTGAGAAGTTCAAGGCCCTCCACCCCTACACCCAAGCCTAGGGAGCTGTGCATCCATATAGACTATTGTCCCAACAAGCCAGAACATGCCGTAAAAACAAGTTCCAATGTCTTTATCAATGGCTTCTGAGTCAGTCCCCATTGTCAGCCACAATCAGAGTGTCCAGTTTGATCACATGCTCATTCAGATCCGGTCCAGCTGGATTTGGTTAACTCCCATTAGAACAGGCAGACTGTCTCAGTTGGTGGATCAACCCTTCACAGCCATGACTTCCTTGCTCCTCTTCTCCCTTCATCTGCCTTTTGGACTCTAGTCATAAACCAAGGGCATTAAGCCTATAGTTCACAAGCCTAGAGAAGCCAAATAACAAAGTGAACTCAAAGAAATACATATATAGATCCTCCTGGATTTGGAAGCAAACTAGATTGCTGGGCAAAAGTTGTGAATATAGGGGTGGGGGCAGGGGTAGGGTGAGGTTGGAGGAAGGGGAGAGGGGGAGAGGGAAGAGAGAAGGGGAGGACTGGTAAGAGCTTGGGCAAGTGGGAGTGTGGAGATGGAGGAAGGACAGATATAGAAGCAGGGAAGAAGATACCTACAATAAGGGAACCATTTTAGGGTTGACAAGAGACTTGGTTCTAGAGGGGATCCCAGGTGTCCACGTGAATGTCCCCAGCTAGGTCCTTGGACAGCAGAAGAGAGGGAACCTGAACTGTCCTTGTCCCACTATCACGCTGATGATTATCTCAAATATCATCATAGAATCTTCTTCGGCGATGCATGGAGATAGAGACAGAGACCCTCATCAGAGCAACAGTCTGAGCTCCCAAAGTATTGTATTATTAAATGAGCATTAATACCCAAATCACAATGATCTTATTCATTTATTATTTACATACACACACACACACACACACACATATATGTGTGTGTTTTTCATCCTGTATTTACAACTGATAAAATTCATTCTTACCTGAAAGATAGATGAAATAAATCTGTGCCTGTACAAGTTTAACTTGTTTGAGACGTAAGGGCAACTTAATCTTTTTTAGTAATATGCACATGAATTTTCTTTAGATACTAAGACTAAGCTTCTTGAAACAACTTTTTCTTTTCGTATTTTCTTTCTTAGAACTACATAGATGGATTCTCATTGCAAATTACATTTACAATGTATAAGATAAATAGATATTTTGATGAAATATTAGGGTGAATTTTATTCTTATTTTCAAATAAAATTGGTTTTTATTGTTTTAGCTGAACTCAAACTAATTTGTTTTTGTTATAAATATTTTAAATAATATTTTGAAATCAAAGAAATTTCAGCAATTTTACCACATAGAACTGATGACTACAATTCTTATCACTCAATTTTATTCTACCTTGTTTTATTATTTTATAAAAAATAATTCAAATATAATGGGTATTGATTTGATACATAATAATAGAAAGTTCTTTATATTAAAAATATAAAACTACACTATTATTGTGCCTGAAAATTCTGAACATATTAAAAAAAATCCTATGTCATTGCATATCTAGAATTAGGACAAAGCCATCAGTTCCCAGATTAAATATTTATAACCAACTTGTTGTTGCACATATGCACACAATATAATCTTATCCTTCATTTTTAAACACGTTATAACTCAGCTCTTTAATTACTGCTCCATCCCAACTCTAGGCATGATCCAGAATGAATTCAGAGAAGAAGCATGTGCAAGTGAGTGACCTCATTGTCCCTTTGAATGACCTTATTCTCATTCTCATTGACAGTCTTAAGATAAAATTATTTCACCCAGTTAAATGAGTCATCTTCCAATAACTCCCTTCTGTTTAAAACAGTTACCATACATTTTTTTTCCTAACAGTTGTTCTTCTGAGCTCCTCAGAAGTTTGAGTGGAATTCTTTCTGAATATTCTTCTAATTTACACATCCCAAGCTTTTATTTTAAAAACTGGTTCCAAATTTTAATATACTTTTATCAATATCTTAAATTTCCTTGCTTATGTATTTGTATCATATCTTCTTTGGAAAATCCGTCTCAAATATAGCCTAAATTTTCACCTATACTTCAGCTTTGAAAAAAGTGCCCTTACCTAAAATACTAGAGTAGCCATCATAAATCCAATCACCACGTTTTACAGGCCTTGTGTTTTCTACTTGGTCACCTAGAATACTAGTACTCTGGTTACCTGGCACAGCATATTTGATGGCAAATTTATATCTGATGGGAATGACAAAAGTCATAAATCTAGCACAGCTGCTTGAAAAAGATCAAGAAAAGCTGAGCTGCATGATGAGCAAAGTAAGGAGTAGAAAGATGATACAAGAATACGATGTCAGGACCTCCCTTTATTAGGAAAGTTAGCACATGAAGTGTTACTGTGGTGTCACATATGACCAAGAAATAACAGAATGCCAGGATTAAACCTATAGACAAATTCTGTAAAGATATAAAATACAAACATTGTATTATACTAGAATTTGAATCATAACTGTAGCATCTGTGGCCTGAGGATTTTTCTTGGGCACTCTGATGAGTAAGAGTTAATAATACATTGCTTGGGATATGGCAATCTATCCATGCTGGTTTGAAGATTTATTTTGGTCTAATGTTCTTGTAGCCACAAAAGACACTAGCCTGAGAACAGGCTGTCACATGTCTCTTGATTCTTAAAAATTATATTATGGGGTTAATGAATAATAGTTATTATAAAAGATAACTTTGTTTGTTAACGATGTCAAAACCTGAGGGGAAATGATTGGAAATGTCAATTTTTCTGTCATTGTTTATTAATGGTAACAAAATATGAGGTAGAGTAAGTGAAACACATGTCCAAAAGCAAGATGATATGATCTATGTTTTGGGATAAATAAAATGTATCCCTACTTAATAAATTTTGTATAAATAATGAAGTACTCTAACTGCTAGTCAGTTAGACTAGTCAGTAAGGCTGTAGGATTCTCCCAACCATGACCTGGATCACTTCCTTCCTTCATCAAACTCCTTATATATTCTGCTGAAACCTGTTCCCTGCAGGGGATAGCTCCTGGCAGTAACCCTTCTTTACTTTGTACAATGTTCTTGGGTCCAGAAAGGATTGGACAATAAATCAATAAGGCAATGAGTAACTGAAGAAAGAAGAGACACCACGTCACATGCACAGAAAAGCCTGGACAAGGGGGGAAGTACATACTGTGATAGAGTGCCACCAACTACTGTAACAACCTTTGTTTTCCATTACACAAGTCTAGACTAAACTACATAGTCTTAGAAGGATGGCACTGGGAAAAAGAGGTGCAGTTGATAGTTTTTGCAAACACTGGCCAGTTACTCCTAATCACTTATAACTGGATCAAAAGGCTTTAATAATTCCAAGCATTGGATCCTTGATACAGCAGTGTCTACGCCAACAATCAACATTAATCAGGACATCATTGCATTTTACATAATCATCCTTGCTTTCTTGTCTTCCCACACTTCTTTCTGTTCATTAAAATGTGTTTTCAGCATAGAAAGGCAAGCTACTAGGTCAATAGATTGTTGCTTCCATTCCTATATGATGTAAAAGTCTCTTCTGTGCACTGTGATTACCATTAATGAATAAAGAAACTGCTTTGAACCTATAGCAAGGCAGAACTTAGGTAGGCAGTGAAAGCTGGACTGAATGCTGGGAGAAGGAAGGACAGAGTCAGGGGACACCGTGGATTTGCCTCTGGAGGTAGACATATTCAAATTTTGCTGGTAGGCCACAACTTCATGGTGATGCACAGATTAATAGAAATGGGTTAAATTAATATGTAAGAGTTAGTCAATAAGAAGATAGAGCTAATGGGCCAAGCAGTGATTTAATTAATACTGTTTCTGTGTCATTATTTTGGGGCTTGGTGGCCAGGAACAACATGTGGCTCTTTCTTCCTATGCCTATATGCTCAGCTTTCAGAGGTAGAATGCCAAATGTACAAAGGTTTTTATTGTGTCTCATATGCCTAGCTGAGCCAAGGCTCAAGGCTGGAAATCATAAAATAAATCATCAGAAATCTAATATCTCCTAACTCTTCCCAAAGAATTTGACATCATTTGCCAAAAGGCCTAGATAATATTAATTGAAATATACATTGCATATATAATTAAGGAAATCATTACTGAAACTAAATTAATGGGGGGAAAGGTAATATACACATGCATGGAATTTAAGTAACCCCAAGTACTAAACTCATAAACAGAAAAATAGGCAAATATATCACAGCAAAAAATTAATGAAAGTCAATGGTAACAGCAAGAAAATATATATTATATCTCTGGGGATGTCTTTCTCCTTTGTTTAGCATTCATTAGTTGCCTATAGTTTTTTATGCAAGGTTGAGCCTCCTTGACTTTTCTCCATCTATTGTTTTTTTTTCTTTTTTTTACTTAAAATTTTCCACCTCCTCCCCTCCTCCCATTCCCCTCCCCTCCCCCTCCCCCATTCCCTTCCCCTCCTTCTCCAGTTCAAGACAAGGCTGTCTACTCTCTTCATACCTCTTCAATATAGTGCTTGAAGTTTCTCCATCTATTGTAGCATGTCTGTTATTATTGCCCTTGCCCTTATCTTTGTTCATGTCAGGCAGTGAAGTTGGTGAAAATTTATTTAGGAATGTACATGCATATATGTAATGTGTGTGTGTGTGTGTGTATGTAACAACAATTAAAATAAAAAGAGTTCATGAATTTGAAAGGGTAAGGAAGAGTACATTTGGAGAGAAGAAAGGAAAGGGTGAAATGATGTGATTGAATTATAATCTCAAATAAAAAATAAATGTTTAACAAAATGTTCCTTTCTTGTCTTTTGTTTTTTAACATTTCATTTTACTTTATTAAAAAACTATTTTTTTTTCATTTTAAGTACTAATCTCAGTTCCCACCACCAGCCCTCCTCCTGTTCCCTCTGCCTTCCCCTGAACACAACCCACATCCAATCCTCAGAGAGTACTCTCTCTGAGGCACATTGCTTTGAAGAACTAGGACCTTCCCTACTATACCTATGCTAAACAAGATATCCTTCTAAAGAGAATCGGTTCCAAAAAGCCAGTACAAACAATAGGGATAAATCCTGTTCCCACTGCCAATGGCCCCACAGTCTGCTTCAGCCGTAAAACTGTCATCCACATTCAGAGGGACTAGTATGGTCTTATGCTGGTTCTGTCCCTGTTTGGACAGAGTTGGTGAGCTCCCATTAGCTCAGATAAGCTGTTTCAGTGGGTGTCCCCATCATGGTGTTGATCTCTTTGTTCATATGCTCACTCCTCCCACTCTTCATCTTGACTTTGGGAGCTAAGCCCAATGCTCCACTGTGCATCTCTGCCTTTGTTTTCCCTCAGATAGTCATTAATTTGCAGATGATATGATATTATACATAAGTGAAACTCTAAAAGAGGACACCTACAGGTGATGAATTCCTTCAGTAATGTGGCAGGATACAAGATCAACTAAAAAAAAAA
>NW_026067957.1:7075188-7086694 GCF_014885135.2 Alexandromys fortis | reverse complement strand
GCTAGAAACCAATTATGAGTGAGTACATCCCATGTTCATCTTTTTGGGTCTGGGTTACCTCGCTCAGTATAGTGTTTTCTATTTCCATCCATTTGCATGCAAAATTTGAGAAGTCATTGTTTTTTACCGCAGCATAGTACTCTAATGTGTATATATTCCACACTTTCTTCATCCATTCTTCCATTGAAGGGCATCTAGGTTGTTTCCAGGTTCTGGCTATTACAAATAATACTGCTATTAACATAGTTGAACAAATGCTTTTGTCATATGATAGGGCATCTCTTGGGTATATTCCCAAGAGTGGTATTACTGGGTCCATGGGTAAGTTGATCCCTAATTTCCTGAGAAACAGAAACACTGATTTCCAAAGTGGTTACACACGATTGCATTCCCACCTTAATGTCAATGGGCTCAACTCACCTATAAAAAGACACAGGCTAAGAGATTGGATACGAAAGTAGACATTAAAATTTTAAATAACCAAATTTAAAAATGCGGTACTGAACTAAACAGAATTATCAACAGAAGAATCTCAAATGTCCAAAACACACTTTTGAAATGTTCAACATCCTTAGCCATCAGGGAAATACAAATCAAATGACTCTGAGATACCATCTTAAACCTAGCAGAATGGCTAAAATCAAAATCACCAATGATAGCTTATGCTTGAAAGGATGCAGAGTAAGGGGAACACTCCTCCAATGCTTATGGTAATGCAAAGTAGTGCATGTGCTTTGGAAATCAGTATGGCATCTTCTCAGAAAATTGGCAATCAACCTACCTCAAGACCCAGCAATACCACTCTTGGGCATATACACACAGTATTTTCAATCATACTGCAAGGATATTGGTTCAACAATGTACATAGCAGCATTATTTGTAATATTCAGAACTTTATTACATTATTTGTAATAGGCTAGATGTCTCTCAACTAAAGAATGGATAAAGAAAATGTTGTACATTTACATAATGGTGCACTACTCATCAGAAAAAAAACAAACAAATAAATAAAACAATGACATCTTGAAATTTGCATGCAAATGGGTGGATCTAGAAAAAAATCCTGAGTGAGGTAATCCAGAGCCAAAAAGATGAACTTGGTATGTACTCACTCAATGGATACTACTGGTAAAACAAAGGATAATGAGCCTATAGTTCATGACCCCAGAAAAGTGAACTAACAAACAGACATGTAGATTCTTTGAAATAAGGCTGTTATTCAAATCTATTTATCTAGACATTGAAGAAAAGAGTGGATGGACAGATACCTAAAAACTTGAGAAGCAGAAGTACTTGAAGCCAGAAGTGTTAGTCTTTTGGGGAGATGGCAGTGGGTGTGGGGATGAGTCTCCATGCTTTGCCCGAACTGGCCTAGAACTCACAGAGATCTGCCTGCCTCTAACTCTGCCTCCATAGTGCTGGGATTATAGGCATTTGCCATCATACATAGCCACATACACAGTCTTAATGATATTGGCATCTTTCTGAATAGAATCCTAAACATAGAATTTTTTCTGTGTTTATTTTTTTAACAGGTCCAATAAACCTGAAAATCTGTTGTAATTACAAATGACAATTTAAAACAGATAGAAAATGGAATGGTTAAATGGAGACATACCTAGGCAGCAGGCAGCCCTGCTGGCAGCTTCCGCTATTGTGTTTTTCTTTCATGATTCCATAATTTAATCACATATTTAAGAAACTTTAACATTTCCAACATTGAAGAACTCAAGAGAGAAATGTCTTTTTTTCTTTTATGGGGTACTGGTATCTCCAAAAGAAACAAAACTTTCCTGCCAAAAGAAACTGCTTTTGTCATAATTTAGTTTTCCTGCTACAAACGGGGAAGAGCATGGAAGAAGCCCAACATGTTTCTTGTCATCATATTTCTTTCCTTCATTTTTTTTTCTTTCACACCTTTGTTTTACATGTTGTTATTGAGTTCAGGGGCCAGGAGAGGGAGACGTTAATATGAAGATCATAACATGGATGGCTTTTGTTCTTGGCAAAGCATGTACTAGGCTAAGCTGGGAGTATGGCTGAGGATGCCACACGAAAAGTCAAGAATCTTTGTTTTCAGTGATAATCTTCTAACAAATGGGAGCCAGGTGTTTAATATTTGAGTTGGCTCCCTTTCAGGGCTTATATTTATTTTTCTTTAGGTATGCAACAGCAAGAAAACTAAAATGAAAACAGTCTGTATGACCTGTTTGAGGTCGTTTTTGAAATTTTTCAGTAATTACAACAAATTATAAGAATATATGAGTAAAAACACTAGTACTTGGAATAACACATGAGTTTTGGAATTCCCCAACATGCAACAAACCTTTCTTTCTCAACTATTTAAATGATAAAATATCAGCCTTTAGTAAAAGACCATCCATTTAGTTTCAACTTCTCTAAGTATGGATTTTAATGAGTCATTATTAATAGACTTCAATTACACAGCCTAAAAAGTAGAGAGACACAGAATTATAGATTCCAATATAGAATAATATGTTAGGTCTTTATAATATTTTTTTGTTTCTTAAATATTATAGTGGTATGCTTACCCTATATTTGTTTCTTATTTATTTATTGCTTATTTTATATTTTTGTGATTATTATTACACCACTTCCCCTTACCCTTGCTACCCTCCAAACCCATACATATTCTTTTCCTTGATGCAAAGTCATGGCCTCTTTTTCCATTAATTGTTTTAACATGCATATATGTATTTGTATATACATATGCTTTAATATATTGCTAAATATAGGATTGTAACCTACTCATTATGTTACTTGTATGTATGTTTTCAGGGCTGACCTTTTGATATTCAGTAATAAATTGGTGTGCTCTTCCCTGGGCACTTGTTACTGTTATATTGTTGTGATGTAACACCATTACCAAGACAACATCTAAAAGAAAGTGTTTAATTTGGGGAAGAAGAGCTTGCATACAGTTTTAGAGGGTATTCTACGAATATTACAGGGGAATTGGCCACTGACAGTCAGGCATGACACTGGAACAATAGGTAAGAGCATATATGCTAACCCTCTGGCAAAAGACAGAGAAAGATAAAATTATTGGGCTTAGCTTGGGCTTTTGAACTTCGAAGGCCACACACATTGACATACCAACTACAAGACCAGGCTTGTTAATCCTTCCTAAGGATTCAACCATGTGGAAAAGAAACATTAAAATATATGAAACTATGGGTGTCATTCTCAGTCAAACCATCATGGCTGAGAAAGCTATTTCCCAGATTTCAGCATTTCTTGGTTGCACATAGTTCTTTTTGTATGGTTGAGGCCTCTGCTCTCTAACGTGACTTAAAGCTCACTCTGTAAGAGGGGTATCATGCCTAGTACTGGAAGCCTAGCCAATTATATAAGACCAGTGAGGTTATGGATCTTGAAGGAAAATCAGAAGCTACCTCTTTACTAAAGCAGCACAAACTCTAACTACATTGTAAACATTTTCTCTATATTTACAGGTAAGAGAAGTCCTTATCCCTCATCCAGGAAACTGCTCTTAGCCACAGGCAGGGAGCATTCATGGAAATTACAATATATGGAGGTGCAGATCTGTGGAGCCCAATCCCAATGGATACACCTACAAAACCGCTGTCTCTCCTGAAGTTAGGGAATATTGCAGAAAGGGGGAAAGGGTGGTGGGTGGTGGTGATGGAAAGATTGTAAGAGCCAGAAGAACCAGGGATCTAACCATAAAATTATGTCTTCTAGAATATCAGAAACTCCACTGCTAAATATCACCAACATAACTGTCTCAACATCAGCTTAACAAAGAAAAAAGGCATGCCAGTGCAAACTTGGGAATGTCCAGGAGGTTTCAACCCTACACAAACCTATATTTTTTAAAAGAGTTATTTAATAGAGGTATCTTTGTCTTTGGATTGACTTTGGTATGCATTTTTCATACATTCCCAACAAGAGTATTAATTTTTTATATATTCAGGTGCTAGTGTAAGGTGTCAGAGAATGAGATGTTTAGGAACTAGAATAAATATGTAGGAAATGAGAATAAAGTTATGTCTGCATATTTATACACTCCCACTTGAGGTTATGATTAAAGATAGTGATGATTAATAGTGATTGAATCTGTATTTGATCCTGTTTGATTAAAAATATCAGATAAAATAATTTGTATATTTTTGAGGAAAAATATTTTGAGCTGTGTTTAGAAGTAGTTTTAAAGCCACCCAGTATGCTTCTTCTTTTTCAGATTATATTCATTCTTTTTTTGCTTCCTTTTTGTTTTCCTGTTATTGACACAGTATGGACTAGGAGAACAAAAGAGATAATTTAAGGGTAACTTCATACCTGAAAAGTTGAAATCATTGGTTTCTCCTTAAAGTAGACACCCTGGGAAACATAATACAAGGAATCAAGAGCAATTCACTACTAGTTATGATATGTATCTGTCTGATGTAAAAAATAAGAAAAAAAAAACAAGATTCATCCTTTTTTGTTTTTTTTTTTTTCTCCTCAGGGAACAGGCAATAGAAGGTCAGAATACCTTCCTCTCTGCATGCCCCAATTCTAACTTTCCAGTAGCAAGGAGTTCTTCAATTAAAGGCACAGTGGTTTCAATCCTATATACTACTGTGCTGTGGGGTTTTACCAAAGATCTTATTTAGAAGATAAATGAAGGGTTTCAGAGACAAAATTGTAGCCTATTCACCCATCACTCAAATTCTCTGCTTGGTGACCCTACAAACCAACACCACAATCTTACTTTAGAAAGAGAAAAACTTTGTTACGTTGCTATGTAACACTTAGAATTCCAAATAGTCTTCTTCCTATACTATTTCTGTCTATAAAAAAATTAGGAAATTTAGCAATATGGCAACACTTAAGTGTTCCATGTAACACACTAAGACAGTCATTTTTATAAGTAGCATAATTTAATTTAGGGTATCAGACATTAATTTATGACACACAAACTGACACACATACTCACCCACACACATACACACAGAGACTTAGGAGGGAATGAGCATGTGAGTCTAGCTCTGTGTGTACATTTATAGAGAGGAATAATGAAAACATCCATCTCGACACAAATCAGAGCAGCAAGAGTCCAATACCCATTTGATGATGGACACAGAAGAGCTAAAAATCAACAGAGATCTGACAGCATTTCTGATAGGATTGTTTTGAAGGAGGTGGGTCTTATATCTATCTGTTGCTTTCATTGGTTAATTAATAAAGAAACTATCTTGGCCCTTTAATAGGACAGAAAATTAGGTAGGTGGAATAAACAGAACAGGATGCTGGGAGAAAGAAGCTGAGTCAGGCAGTCGCCATAGCTCTCCTCTCTGAGATGAATGCAGTTTAATATTCCCTGTAAGACACCACCTCATGGTGCTACACAGATTATTAGATATGGGTTAATCAAGATGTGAGAGTTAGCCAGTAAGAGGCTAGAGCTAATGGGCCAAGCAGTGTTTAAAAGAATACAGTTTCCGAGTAATTATTTAGGGGCATAAGCTATCCAGGCAACCAGGAGCTGGGGCAGCATGAATGCAGCCCGCAGCTCCCTTCAGCCTGCAGCTCCCTTCTACATTGTTTAGTGAGGTTAACTGACTCTATTCCTTGGAAAATGAGTATAAAATCTGAGTGTACAGTGTCTTCAGTGCCAGAATTTAAGAAAAAGTTGAAACCATCAAGAGCACCCAAAATGAAAAATAAGAAGTTATGGCAAATCTTCAAACAGCTTTTCTTCTTATTTTATTAGTTAAATTAGCTCAAATTTGTTTATTTTTTTCCAGGTTTTTCAATGATCCAATTGAACATTGGCATTAATGTAATTTTCAACAAATTGGACAGTTTGCAGGAACATAATGATCCATTTGCTTGATTAATAAATTAGGGCTAGAGATATGGATCAGGAATTAAGGTATATATTGCCTTTATTCAGTTCCCAGCACCCATGCTGGGTAGCTCCACAACCACCTATAACTCTAGTTCTGGAGCAATCTGATTCCTCTGGCCTCCCTGGGACTGTAGTCATATGCACAGACCCACCACCCAAACAAAATTAAAAATAATAAAAGATTAAAAACTATTATATTATGCTAAAAATTTATGGAAATGGCAGTCTTTTAACTAGGAATGCTGCCTTAGTTGTCATTAACCTGGAAACAAGAGAACAATGTGTATGAAAATTTAACTAAAATATAGTTTACAAAAGAGAAAAGGGGCTTAACAATTTACATGTTTTAAAAGGTTAATTATTAAACTAAGTCATTTTATCACAATTCAAAAATATAAATCAATCTAGTAAGACAACAACTATAACTAAATAATATTTTAATTTTAATTTTGAGACTGTCTTTTTAGGTGCTCTAGATATCTTGGCACTCAGTAAGTAGCTTATTTCACCTCACAGCCATTTCCCTTGTAGTTCCTTACTGCTGGGGTTTCAGGCACGTAATTTCAGGCAAATGTACTCAAATCATTAATATATATCTTGCAAGTATATGAGTGGAACATATTTTTAGGGTGTCTCTCTGCTTGATCAAACAGGCAGCACTGTCTCTATCAAAGTGTTTGACAAGAAACATGAAATAGATTTATTGTATTTAACATGAAAGTGAGAAAGAAAGTATATTGTTCCTAATATAAATGCGTTTCTAAAAACCATTACAAAGAAGAGACTTGTGTCTTTGTATGATAATGTACTAGACAAATTTGAAAATGGAATGATTAAATGAGAAGATATATAATTTAGGTGGGATTTATGTAATGTCAATTATAAACATCAACTATATCATATTTGTCTTATCACTAAAATATTGTTTAATCTGAGTGCTAAGATACAGGTCTTAGAAAATCTAATAAAACAGATCACAGGCATATTCAAATCCAGACAGAGGAATTTAATAGAATTTCTGGGTTGCATTATACAAATAGAAAGGAACAGCCTAAAGTTTTCAAATATCCAACCTTAATATATTACAGTAGTCTTACAAGAATTGCCAGATGGGAGAGGGTCTGTTATAGCTAACTGAACTACTATGCCAATGTTAGATTTAATGAGATTCAAGGAAGCAATAGTCTCATATGGCATGCATTTGCCATTTGTGAAGCAAATGTTTAACTTGTGGTCAGTTTGTAATAGAATTATCCCCGAAGACTGGATAGAATTGGATAAAGGGTTTTTTAGATCCTGGTCCAGAATTACAATAGAGTACCTGGTTCAGAAAAGAGGCTAAGATTTTTTAACAATGAAGTAAAACTAGAGGTAAGGAACACTCTCAAGATCAGTTTGTTGGAGAGGGAGATTATGCTACTATAGAAAGTCAATCTGAATACAATGACCATACCCTGAATTTACGTCATGCAGCAGCTTTGAATACTTGGAATAGAATTGGAGAAAGAAGAAAGAAAGTTCTTTCATTTACTAAAGTTACGCAGGGCCCAAAGGAAGCCTTTAGGAATTTTTTATAAAGATTGACTTCAGCAGTAAATAGAATGATACCAAATTCAGAAGCTATACAAGTAATAATTAAATCTCTGGCTTTTGAAAATGCCAATTCTCTATGCAAAAAGATAATTAGGCCATTACAGGAAAGATTGGCACCTTTAATGTAATGGATTTGAGGTACAAATAATATTGAATTTCATGACCATAATGATACATGGATAGGGAAGGTGATTTCCATAGGTTTGAGAAAAATTCAAAATGTCAAATGTTATAATTGTGGCAATCAAGGTCACCTTAAAAGGTATTGTAGAAATGATGTTCCTAGACACAATGCTATTTCTAAGAATAATCAACTCAGAATACCCCTGTTTTCTGGATTATGCAGAAAGTGTAGCAAAAATGAGCATTGGGCTAATGAATGTAAGTCAATGAGAAATATTCAAGGCATTCTTTGCTGTCAGTGAATTCATTGAGGGGCCTCTTGTGGGCCCCTATGCCAAATCCCGTTCAGTCATTTCTTGCCATGCAGAGTAAACTCCTTCCCAGAGCAATTAAACAACCTACTGTATGCTGTAAGAAACCATACTGCTGTGGATAAAGGAAGAGCTCGAGAAGAGAAAAAAATTTCAGGAGAAACCAAAAACAAATACTTTGGCAAATTTCTACAAATGGACAAAAATTAAAATTGAAAATATGAATAAATTATGTTGTCATTGAAGATCTGCTAGACACAAGTATGGATGTAACTGTAACTTCATCAGAATTTAGCATTTAAATTGGTCTCCTCAAGATATGCACATCCAGTTTTTAGGCATTAGAATTTTATCTGAGGTAAAGCAGAGTGTGAGATGGGTCAAATATATAGGGTCAGATAGACAGAGAGGAATATTGTGTCTAACACAATAATGAATTTGTGGAGATGTGATTTACTACAGCAATAGAATACGCAGATTAACATTTCCCCAAACTTAAAAACAAATAATAAATTAACATAGGTCACTGATCAAACAGATTGTACAAGAACCAGGTACAACAGCTACTAATATTTCAAAGGCACCAACAGCCCTACCTTTAAAATAGTTGACAGACAAACTTGTATGGATAAAGAATGGCCTTTAAAAATAGAGAAAATGCAGGCTTTAGAACTGTTGGTACAGGAGCACCTAGGTGCTCAGTATATTAAAGAACCAACCAACCCTTGGAATTCTGCATTTGTTCTAAAAAAGAAATTTGGAAAATGGAGAATAGTAACAAGCTCTAAGAGTGATAATAAGGTGAGTCAGCCAATGGACTCTCTACAGTCTCGAATTCCTCTGCCTTTTTATTGCCTAAAAGATGGTCTCTTGTAATTATTGACTGAAAGATTGGCTCCTCACTATACCTTTACAGGAAAGAGACAGAGAAAAATTTTCCTTCACAGTTCCTACTTAAATAGTTTTCCGCCTGCCAAAGGATGTCTATGGGAGATTCTCCTACAGGTAATGTTAAATAGCCCCACCCTATGTCAATATTTTGAAATTCAGCCACTGGAAATCAAATACAAGCAATTTCTTGAATCTATAGCTTACTATTACATGGATGATATTTTTCTATGTGATTCAAATGTAAATATTTAATAAAGAATATTTGAAGAAGTAAAAAAATGCCTTGTTGGGAATAAAAATTGCTCCTGAAAAATACAAAGAGGAGATTCTCTTATTTAGTTTATAAAATAGGTTTACAAAATATTAGACCTTAAAAAGTGCAAACTAGGAAAGATCAATTACAGACCCTTTATGGCTACCAAAGATTTTTAGGAGACATTTTCCATCTAAGGCACACTTTTGTAATATGTTCTAAAGAACCTGGTTAATTAAATAAAACCTTAGATGGTAAGAATGAATTAAATAGTACCAGGGAATTATCAGTTGAAACTGAGAGTGAATTGGTTTTAATTAAAGAGAAATTACAGAAGGGACATATGGACCATGTGGATCCAAATCTTAACTGCATTCCGGTCATATTACCTTCCAAATATTTCCCTAGAGGAATTTTAATGGAGAGGGAAAATATTATCTTAGAATGAATCTTTATACCACATAAATACAGTAAAAAAATTAATGCAGAAAATTTCTCTGAGTTAATTCTCAAAGGAAAATTGAGACTTTATCAGTCAGCAGGAGTAGACCCATGTACTGTGAGGTCACTTGTTGGTTCCCAGCCACTAAGAGCTGAAATAACCACACAGATACTGTATTAATTAAATCACTGCTTAGCCCATTAGCTCTAGATTCTTATTGGCTAACTCTTACATATTAATTTTACCCATTTCTATTAATCTGTATATCACCACTTGGTCATGGCTTGCTGGCAATGTTTTGGCATGTCTGACTCTGGTGGCAGATACATGGGTTCTCCTTCCATGCTATAGGCCAAGCCAGTTACTTATTCATTATCTAATAAAGACAGAGACAAAAGGACCTTACACACCATTTTTTCATTTTCTGTTTAAACAAAATGGAAGGCTTTAACTTTAAATAATAAAATTACATATAATAAAACATGTATCAAATAAAAATTAGTTACAATATTTATATCTACTTCATCTTTCTCATAACTAAGGAAAACTATAACTAGAACAATAGATTCTCCAATTCAATCAAGGACTCCTGAAGGATATGATATTACCTAAGTAAACAGGAAGTGCATTATCAGCTATTTCCAAAATACCAAAAATGACAGAGACATTTCACTGCCTGGAAAATCACCTAAAATGGATTTTATGATTGGGACATCCAAATTCAGGGTACACGCTCATAGTATCCAGCAGACATTTTCATGAAGCAGGAAATTTCAAAAACAGTTCCACCTATATTAGTAGTTTGTCAGCCACTTTCTTCTATGTCCTGCAGAATGTCTGGTAGACTCTTTCACATAGCAGGATACCCAAAAGACCATCTCACCTTTAGGCGAGTTCAGCAGTCATTTCTCTATGGGTCCTGAATGTCAGGTTAAGCAGTCCAGGCAAAAGCTGTTTCTTGCAGAAATGGCTAGCAAACTCCATAAGGAGCCTCTTCAATGCCCATCTATCTCTCAAAGAAATTGGTGCTGCAAGGAGCAGACATGTCTCTTTGTCATGATAAGTCCTTACTTATTAAAACCTTTTAAAATACCATATTCTGTAGTCTTTGAAAGGTCTGAATAATACCTATCCATTTGTAATACATCTCTGTACATCTAGAAAATCTAACATGACTACAGTCTTGACTATTGTAGATGACTCTCCATTAAGCTATATTTCTTAAGTATACATCCATACTTAAATGAGAAATACAAACATAATATCTTAATGAAGGACACAATTATACATATAACAAAATTGACCTTAAATTTGCATCAACAAACCAAGATCCATACCAATGAAAATATCTATAGCATATCCCCCTATAAATATAAAGAAACATTTAAAAACAATATTTGGGAATTTGGGCATAGTTTCTCCAAGCTGCTTTCTGCTGTTTGTTGGGTGTAGTAATTTTTAGGGGTTCACAGCGACCTCTGGGGGTTTTGCTCCATCAGACTACACAAGTCTGGGACAATCCATAGGTTCTCATCCACTGGAGAAACAAGAAAATAACCTCTTTTCCAAAGCAACATATCCTTAGACCCAAATATGAAAGTCATGATACCTTTATAACATGCTGGTTCATCTTATCAGCCCATACAATGAAATGTCTCTCTGTACTTAGCTCATTCACAATCAAAAAATTCAAAGATAACACAGCAATATACATAATCCAGACACACAGTGAATTTTTCATTTTTACATAGCTTATTTTTCTTTGCTTTTTATAATATATAACTATCTGTACTCTGTCTCTTCAAAGACTTTACCCTTTTTATTAAATCATTAGCTTTATTTTATGAAACTCTATATTCTTTTTCTTCTCTCTTCCAAGCCTATGTACATTTATCCAATATGACTCATCCAGATTTGTCTTTATTGCATATCTGTAATTCTTTATTGTCCAGGAGTGCTTTAAAAAATGCTTACCACATCTTAAAACTTAAGTTGCACCATTACTAGGGTAATTA
>NW_026067957.1:7067717-7073985 GCF_014885135.2 Alexandromys fortis | reverse complement strand
GAATTTCAAGAAATTCTCAACATAGTTACAGATTCAAAATATACAAAAGGAGATGTTTTGAATTTTGAAACCAATGCATTTATAAAGGAAAATATAGAATTGATTTTATTAATTATTCAGTTACAAGATGCAATCATGAATAGGAATTATCCTACATATATAACACACATCTGATTCCTTATGTGTCTGCTATGTCCTCTAGTACAAGGTAATGAAGAAATCAATCAATTATTGATAGGAAACATGCTGAAGTGATCAGAATTTTATAAAAAATCACCATGATAAAAGTTTTGAAAGAAAGACTTTTCCATCACATGGCAACAAAACAAGGAAATATCTTACTTATACAACTAATCATCATTCCCTGTAGGAAATAATTCAACAGGTACTCAAAGGAATGAAATTTGGCACATGGATGTGTTCCATTTTGTAGAATTTGAAAAATAGAATATGTACACCACACCATTGACACATATTCAGGTTTTCAATGGGTAACTGCTATAATGCTGAATTGATAATCACATGTTTGTTAGAAGTTATGACCATAATGGGTATACCTGTACAAATAAATACAGAAAAATGTTCCAGATTATGTGTCTAAAATGAAAAAGGTTTTTTTTTGTTTATTATAAAATAAAGCATGTTACCGGTATACCATATAGTTCTATAGGACAGGCAGTTATAGAATAATCAAATCAAACTTTAAAGGAAATGTTAAATAACCAGAAAGGCATGATAAATATCCATGAGAAATAGATTGTATAATACTTTTTTAAGTTTGAGTATTCTAAATGCTAATGAGAAAAGAATAAAAGCTATGGAGGGACATTTGACAGTAGAAAAAACTAGAGATTAAAATCAATATAGTTTAAATATGTACTGATCTCATAATGGAAGGCAGGGGTTGTGTTATGTTGCAGAAGTGGTTTTGCTTTTGTTTCAGTAGAAGAAGAGATATGGATGCCATCAAAATTGATAAAGATTTGATTTGAACAGAAGATACTTCTAATTAGAGGTCATTAAGCAGTATGGCCATTTAATCTAAACTAACCTATAAAACTAATAAATGTTTTTTATTTGATCAGATAAATCTTGCCAAAAGAGACTTTCCCCAAAATTAAGGTCTGGGAAGGGTATTCAGCTGAGTAATCTTAAAACCACTGGGCAATTGAAACATCTGAGGGAAAAGGACATATCATTCAGTAGAAAAATATGTCTCAAGAAAAATAGAAAGTTTGCCTACTGGTATAACACATTTTCAACAGGGTCAAATTTCATAAATCTTCCCAAATGTTTGGTTTCGGCTGTTCCCTACAGACATATAATGCAAATGGTCTTTTTGTAGTCCCAGTCCAATTAAAGATTAAAGCTGGCTTTGAAGTTGGAGTGCTGCTCTCTCCTTCTCTACAGTGAAGCAAGCTTATTAAAGTAAAATCTAAGATAGCTGTCTTATGTCAGAAGGACCACCTGATAGAAGACAGAAGAAAAACAAAAATTTAAAAACTATTTTATTGCCACTAATCTCATAATCCCTTGTTTTATATTGACTCTTTAATAGTTTTTATTAAGGTATAAACTTTATAAGATTAATGTATATAATAAACTTTTTGTCATGGTATTAATAGGCTTATAGAATACTAGCTAATTCTAGAAAAAACACTTTATTCTACCTTCTGTACATGATTTTGAGTTTGAGTCTCTATCAGTTTTCTGCAGTGAACCATGAGCATGCCTACAGCAAACTTTAAAGTCTCCATATGGAAGATGGGCATCAAAATGATGATTCTACCAGACTATGAGAACACCACTAAGCTGAAAAACATCACCTAAAAATAGGCATTTAACTACAAACTTTACAGAACAATTCTGAAGTGCTAGCTGAGATGATCCATCCTATCAGACTACTAGAAAGAACTTGAGTCAAACCCTAAACTTTTCCATTAGGCAGAGACTGGACAAGATATGATACAGTTAATTCTCCTAGAACATGACAATTTACCCATATTTTTCTTTTCAGAAAACCCTAAGACACTCTTGTGTCACAGACAGCAGAAAGCAAATTTAAGGGACGGCATCCACAATCCTATGAGGCAGGTTTATAGTTTTTTTTGTTGTTGTTGTTGTTCATAGGGTTATAATATTTGCCATTTTGGAGGGGACTGGTTACCAGTTATTATTGTTTGTAGCCAAGAGGAAAATTGAACAAAGGAGATTGGATTCAGAATTCTTGATTTTTTAAAATTATTTTATAAATAATACCAAACAACATTCCCAATTCCTCTCCTCCTCTCACATCTCTCCCACATTTCTACTCCCTCTCTCCCCCACTCCCTCTAAAAGAGGGCAAGGCATCTTGCCCTGTGGGAAGTCCAAGGAAAACCCCCTACATCCAGGCTTAGAAAGGTATGCATCCCAAGAGATTAGGATCCCAAAAAGCTAGTACATGCGGAAGAGACAAATCCTAGTGCCATTATCATTGGCCCCTCAGTCTGCCAGCGTTATCAGCCCCATTCAGAGGGTCCAGTTTGATCCCATGTTCATTCATTAGCAGTCGAGCTGGACTTGGTGAGCTCCCATTAGCATAGGCACTCTATCTCAGTGGGTGAACCAACCCCTCATGGTCCTGACTTGCTTGCTCATATTCTCCCTTCTTCTGCTCTTCAACTGGATTATGGGATCTCAGTCGAATGCTCCAATGTGGGGCTTTGGTCTCTGTCTCCATCCATTGCTGGACCTCAGGTCTTTCTGCCATGATAGACTCAAATCAGGAGCCAAAATCAACTCTTTCTCCCTTAAGGTTTTTCTGGTCAGATATTTGTTTATAGTAATGAGAAAGTTAACTACCTATTTTAAGAAATAACATTATGAACAGGTAATTTACAAAATATATACACATAATATACTATTGACAGTGCCCCCTTTCTTCCATTATTAGGTCATTTATGATCTGGCTTTTATCATCTTTCATAATGTAGAAATTAATGAAAAAAAGTTGACTAACCATAAGACTCAGTATATAATCTTGTTTATTTATGGGCTGATTGAATTGCTGCTTTTTGGAAGTTCATGTTTAGCATTCACCATTATGTGGGGGAGGGGAATATATGTTCACTGTAATGTTATAGATTGATGTGGGATTTCCCTCTGCATGCTATGAATATGTCTTATTACCTTGATTAATAAACAAACTACTTTGGACTATGGCAGGGCTGAATATAACCAGGCTAGAAGAGATAAAGGAAGTGAGAGCAGATAGAGTCAAGAGAATGCCTTGTAGCTCCTGAAAAAGGATGCCAGAGAACCTTGCTAGTAAGTCACAGCCTTGTAGCAATACATAGATTAATAGAAATTGGTTAATTTAAGATGTAAGATCTAGCTAGAAATACATGTGACTCATTGGCCAAACAATGCTGTAATCAATACAGTTTCTGTGTGATTATTTGCATCTGGTCAGTAGGAAATGAGTGCATAGCCTCCTCTTACAAAATGGCACCCATTGTCTGGCATGGATCTGCCTAAGACCTAAAATAGATTAAAAATCAAGAGTTCTTCTAGACTCACAAAAACAGGGTCCAAATACAGCTTCTTGGTAGCTGCATATTTTCAGGTAGGCTCTTTTTGCTGGTGGTAAGCAGAGGCACAGCTTCTTTAAGGGAAGATGTCCTAACTAAATGTTAGCAGCAAAAACTGTGTAGCTCCTTTAAGAGACAACTTCCTGTTTTATTATGGTGGCACCAATGGCTCTAGATCTTTCAGGAAATCCTGTTAAGGAGCATATAATATAGTTTTTGAGCAGCATCTGGCAAGTTGATTAAAAAGCTGAGGCAGTGAACATGGCTCTCAGAGCTGGCAATAAACATACCTCTGTCATAATTAAAGGCTGGGAGAGGCAAAGCCAACATCCATGGCCACAACAACCACTTCACTTACCATTTTAAAAAATGTTCCATATCAGAAAAGGATTTCATATATACAATAGGGCAGATTCAGAAATAATAGATCTCTAAGCAAGACACAGTGTGTTTTTAAAAAGGTACGTAGACTTGGGAGACAGAGGAAAAGGAATATAGACAGTTATAATAAGACAGACAGTCATATTTTAAAGGAATACAGATAATAAATAAATATTAAAAGTAATAGAGTAAAGCTGATAATACACAGAGGGTCTTGATTATGTTATAGTATTGTGATTTTATTTTAATTTTTTGACTGCAGATAGATATTTGATTTGGGGAACTGCTAAGCTACATGAACATATATATTTTAAAGGTATCTTCACTTCAAAATTTGAGCCTAAGGATATATTACTTTGGAAAAGAGATTCTGCTTTCATTTCCTCAGCAGATGAGAACCTATGGATTCCTTCCAGGCTAATGTGGTTTCATGGAAGAAGATCCCCACCAAAGGTGCCCACAAACCTTAATAATCCTTTGCTAAACAAACAGCAGGAAGCAGTTTAGGGAAAATTATGCTCAAATTCCCAAAATGATTGTTTATAAATATTTATTTTTATTTAAAGGTGGATATGATATAGAGACAAATACTTTGCATTGGTATGGATCTTCATCTACTGGTACAGATTTAAGGTTGATTTTGTTGCACTGTGTATTTTTGCTCTTGTTTTGGGTATTATGTTTATGCAGGCCATTTAAAAAACTAATACATAGTTAAGAAATATAAATTAATAGTCATCTGTTGTAGTCAACTGATAGTAATGTCAGGTTTTTCTAGATGTACAAAGATATATTTCTGCTGGACAGGTATTCTTCAAACCTTTCAAAGAATATGGCATTTAAAATATTTTAGGAACTGAAACTTTCCTCAACAGTGAGACCTGTCTGTTTCTGGCTGTACCAATTGCTTTAGAGAGACTTTGGGCATTGAAGAAACTCATTAAAGAATTTTTCTTCAAGTCTAGCCATTTGGTCAAGAAGCTGTTTTTTTTTTTCCCTTGACTTCTTGATGGTATGCTATATAAACTGGACATTCAGAACCCACAGAAAAGTGACTGCTGAATTTTCCAAAAGGTGGGATGGTTCTTCAGGGCTCATGCTTCACAGAGGAAACTGCCAGACATTCTGCAGTACACAGAAAAAAGTGACTGACAAACTGCCAATATAGGTGAAACATTCCCAAATTTCTTGCCTCATAGAATAGTTTGTCAGATACTATGCGTTTGTAGGCTGAATATGGATGCCCCAATATTACAGAAGAACTTTGCGTGACTGTCCAGGCTGTGAGATGTCTTTGTCAATTCTAGAGCTTTTAAAGTTGCTTACAATGCACTTTCTGCTTACTTAGGTTATAGTATAGCCTTCTGAAATCTTTAATGGAGGTAAAAACAGATAGTTATAGTTTTCCTTAGTTTTGATAAAAGATAAATTAGATATAAAATTTTAAACTCAGAAGAGAGGATAAAAGATAATGTATGTCCTTAATTTGCCAAATGTAAATGGACTAATTATTGTAACTATAAATTTTGTTTGATAATTGTTTTGTATATGTAACTTTACTATATTAAAGTTAAAATTTTACTTTTTATTTAGACAGAGAAAGGGGACATGGTTTGGGATTCCCTTCTGTATACTATGAATATGTTTTACTACCATTGGTTAATAAAGAAGGTGCTTCAGCCTATGGCAAGGCAGAATATAGCCAGGGTAAATGATACAGAAAGTAAAAAGAGTCAAGAAGACACCATGTAGCTACAGATGGAATATCATGCCAGAACTTTGCTAGTCAACCACAGCCTTGTGACAATACAGAGATGAATAGAAATTGGTTAATTTAAAATGTAAGAACTAGCTAGAAATATTCCTGAGTCTCAACCAAACATTTCTGTAATTAATACAGTTTCTGTTGGATTATGTAGAACTAGGCAGAGGAAAATGAACTCACCTCCAGTAGGTGAGGAATTGTTTTAGAACAAGATAAAGGTATTGTGGTCCAGTGAAACTGATTTCCCTAAGATCAAGGTCAACCAAGTGGTGAAGACAAAATTTCCTGATTGCTGCACTCATTCACATCATAACCTACATTGAAAACTTGTATAGAATTGAGTAGATTTAAATCAAGAATGATAAACACACAACCCCCACTGTATTAATAAACACCAACATTATATTGAATTATGATAGTAAAAGGGTGGAATCAAAAATTGCCTAAGTTGTTCTTCATTCAACAGAAAATGAGGATGTAAAAGAAGAAAAATGGAGCATGAGAAAGATAGGTTCAAATCATGGTCACATTCTTGGTATTGCAAGGAAGC
>NW_026067957.1:7060316-7065631 GCF_014885135.2 Alexandromys fortis | reverse complement strand
TTATGGCTAGAAACCAAATATGAGTGAGTACATCCCATGTTTCTCTTTTTGGGTCTGGCTTACCTCACTCAGGATAGTGTTTTCTATTTCCATCCATTTGCCTGCAAACTTCAAGAAGTCCTTGTTTTTTACTGCAGAGTAGTACTCTAATATGTATATAATATGTATATTCCATACTTTCTTCATCCATTCTTCAATTGAAGGGCATCTAGGTTGTTTCCAGGTTCTGGCTATTACAAACAATGCTGCTATGAACATAGTAGAATCTGATAGAAGAGAAAGTGGGAAGTACTCTACAACAAGTGGGCACAGGAGATCACTTCCTACATATAACCTCAGCAGCACAGACAGTAAGGGCCGCATTGAATAAATGGGACCTCCTGAGACTGAGAAGCTTCTGTAAAGCAAAGGACACTGTCGCTAAGACAGAAAGGCAGCCCACTGACTGGCAGAAAATCTTCACCAACCCCACAACTGACAAAGGTCTGATCTCCAAAATATATAAAGAACTCAAGAAACTAGACTGTAAAAGGCTAATCAACCCAATTATAAAATGGGGCACTGAGCTGAACAGAGATCTCTCAACAGAAGAAGTTCAAATGGCCAAAAGACACCTAAGGTCATGCTCAACTTCCTTAGCGATCAGGGAAATGGAAATCAAGACAACTTTAAGATACCATCTTACACCTGTCAGAATGGCTAAAATCAAAAACACCAATGATAACCTTTGCTAGAGAGGTTGTGGAGAAAGGGGTACACTCATCCATTGCTGGTGGGAATGCAAACTTGTGCAACCACTCTGGAAAGCAGTGTGGTGGTTTCTCAGAAAATTCGGGATCAACCTACCCCTGGACCCAGCAATACCACTCTTGGGAATATACCCAAGAGAGGCCTTATCAAACAACAAAAATAAATAATCTTTTTATTAATCATAATTCCAAATTGGTGTGGGAATGTTTTGTGACTTACATCTACAATAGCAGGTATTTACACATCCTGATTTCTTTTTCAATTTCCTTTTTACATTAATAAAGTTTGATTGTACAAGTTTTCCTTTTCTTGTTTAGATTTATTTTAAGGTATTTTGAGGCTGAGGTTAGTTCCCACCATTTCCCTTAGTTTTTCTTCATGTATTTGTTGTCTGCATATAAGATGATTGCTGATTTCTTTGTGTTAGTTTGTTTCTGGCTATTTTGTTGAATGTTTGTAGGCAGTGGAGAATTCCTGGTAGAATCTTAGGCGTCTTTCTAAAACATTGGTATAAAATAATATGCTTTTGTTGACAAATTCTAGGAAATTATGGGCCAAGGACACAAGAGACATACAAAAGTCAATGTTTTATTTTAGTCAGAGTTATGTTTAAACTGGCTTTCAGGTACTGACTTAGATGTTTTACGTACACTAATGAATGTTTGTATAAGGTTTAAGGCAAAACTGAAAAAGCATTTGTAGGCCAGACTGGCCTCAAACTCACAGGGACCCACCTGCCTCTGCCTCCTTCAGCAAATACTAACCCTCAGTCCAAAATGGTGATCTTTCATTCAGGAATCCTTAGAATGAGAGTGAATCTGAAAGCTGTCTCCTCCCATCTTATATTCCTTTCTAGTGCTGGGATTAAAGGCATACACCACTGACACCAGGTTTCTATAGCAAACTAGTGTGGCAACTGAAATTAAAAGTGTGTGTCACCACTGCCTGTCCTGTAAAGCTGATTGGGACAGCTATTTTACTCTCTGATCTTCAGTCAAGCTTTATTTATTAAAATACAAATGAAGTATCACTACAATTAACTGTCCTGAAACTATAGGGTATAGTTAGATGTTTGAGAAGGTAGAACCACTTGCTGTTAAATGAGAAGACCTGAGTTCTACCCTGAGACCTACATTGTGAATGGTAAGAAACAATTCAGTAAAGTTGCTTCTGACCACCACAATTTGGGCTCTAAAACTCTGCATTTTGATTGGTTGTGGTTTTCTGCATTAGTATTCATATATTGTAAAGAGAAGTTTCCTTGATGAATGTGGTGGTATTTCAATTATATTGTAATAAATAAAGCTTGCCTGGGGATCAGGAGAGTAAAACAGCCATACTTGTCAGCCTTACAGACCAGGAATTAGTAGCACACAACTGGTTAGATTTCCAGTACCAGGTTTTGGTTTCTCTCTTGGTAAGCCAGTCTCATGTCCAGTGAGAAAGCTGTCACTTACTGAAAATGTATGTGTGCCACATTTTCATGATCCATTATTTGGTTAAATGAAATTTATATTGTTTCCATTTTTTTTACAACAGTATAGATTATTTTTATTGTCCTTGGTTGCCATCCAGATTTAGAAAGTGAATCCCTGTTGCTGAACAAGCATGGACTTCAAATACATTGGTCTCAGAATGTCTCTTCCCTTCAACTGCAAAAAAATAAAATAATGAATCTTGCAAATAAACTATGTAACTAGGAAAAATCAAATTTAGTGAGGAAACTCATATTCCAAAAAACAAATTCTGCTTATTCTTTCTATCAGCAGTGCCTAATTCTAAATTTTCAGTTATGAATACACATTCTGGATTAATTTCAGAACCCATAGAAGTAAAAAGGCACCATTCTTGGATAGGGAGTTGGAGAAGCAAATACAAGTAGGTAATAGCAGATTAAAAGTGGCCTAATGAGGGAAGTGGGAAAAGAAAAGCATTCTAATAGGGAACAGGAGAGAGATAAATACAGAGGAGGCTGTAGTGAGAGGAAAATAACAGTGAGAATGTATGAGAGGATCATAAGGAATCATACAATTTACTGTGTAACTTAAAAAATAATCTATAGCATACATAACTATTTGTATAAATATAAATTTATAATTTAAAGAAAATTTTGTCATCCCATATGACATTTCTGTCCAGAAGCCAAAGATCAACTAAGAAATTCCAAACACCATCAAAGAGAAGTCTTCTTTTGAGTTTCTGATCAGATATTTTTTTTTTATATCAGAATCTGTGCCTGGTAGTGTTACCAACTTCCTTTTTAGAGTTAATTTCATTGTTTTAAGTTTGTAAAAATAGAGTCAGGACAGAATAACAGTAAACAAAGTGTATTAAAATGGAAAGAAACAGCTCCCTCTATCTGGGAAAGGATTAGAAATGATTTGCCAAGTGGTACTTTGAAGCAAGCTTTCTTTTATATCCTTGGAACAGGTTGGTGAAGACTATGCAAATTAGGCATCAAGTGAAGAAGAAGTGGTTAATTAATCTAAAAATATTTAGGGGATTTTTATTGATTCATAGATGGGTCAGGTAATATAGAATATAGTGGGTGGTGCTGAGGAGATCCATCCAGACCAGTGGGTGTGTGCCATCCCTGGGGCAGACTGTCCAGGAAAGGAGCACAAGGCCCCTCCAGCTCCTGATTCAGGACTTCTTTGTTCCACACTACCCTGCCTTCCCTAAGCCTGCCCTATTGTCTGCGAGGTCCTTGGCCCAGGAACAATTTTTGCTCCTGAACTGAGGAGATCCACCCAGAGAGTCAGTCACAGCAAAGACTCGAACAAGACACCAAGACTCTCCTAGCTGCATTTGAAGGAAGAGATGAACAGGGACAATGCAAGAATTCCTCCAACAACCTGAAAGGCAACATGACAACACAAGAATCTTTAGTGATAGGAGCAGCGGGACTGCGTCCCCAGCACCCCGGCTGCCTGCTAGCTTATGCCCCGAAATAACAACACACAAACTGTATTCATTTAAACACTGCTTGGTCCATTTCTGTCTAGCCTCTTCTCGGCTAACTCTCGCACCTGGACTAGCCCATTTCTAATAATTGTTTGTAGTACCCCAAGGTGCGCTTACCGGGAAGATTCTAGCCTATGTCCATCCTGGGTTGGAGCTGCCTGGGAGAGCAGAGCCTGGTGTCTCTGCTACAGAGAGCAGAGCTGTCGAGTCTGAGCTCACTTCCTCTTCCTCCCAGCATTCTATTCTGTTTACTCCTCCCACCTATGTTTTAACCTATCAGGGCCGGACAAGCAGTTTCTTTATTGCTTAACCAATGAAATCAACAGATTGATATATGACACTCCCACATCACTTCCCCTTTTTCTGTTTAAACAAAAAAAGAAGGCTTTAACTTTAAAGGAGCAAAATTACATATAACAAAACAGCTATCAAGTAAAAATTGCAATAATCTATATCATAACTAAGGAAAACTATGACTATAGCTAACTATTCTTAACTCCATCAAAGAGTCCAGAAGGATACAATATTACCTAAGCAAACAAGAAATAAGCAACTTTCAAACTCTAGAAATGACAGAGACATCTCGCTGCCTGTAGGGATAAGCCCACCCATTGGGGGCGGGCTCACCTCGGGCAAATGTTTACTGATAAATTGGGCATGCAGAAGCCGTGGTTCCCTTCCTGTTTCTTGTACTTCACTGGAACCTTGGTTTCATGAGTCTGTTTTTTCCATTAAAGTTGTTCAAATATCTATTACAATTGGTCTTCATTAATCTAAACCACCACAGCTGCCTGTACAGTCACCCAAAGATTCTAGCCTAAGTCCATCGTGGGTTGCAGCTGCCTGGGAGAGCAGAGCATGGCGGCTGTCCGTTCCCTCTGGAAGCAGCTCAGAGTCTGACCTCACTTCCTCTTCCGCCCAGCATCCTATTCTGTTTATTTCACCCACCTATGTTCTAAGCTATGAGGCCAAGCAGTTGGTTTATTACTTAACCAATGAAATCAACAGATTGATATGACACTCCCACATCACTTCCCCTTTTTCTATTTAAAAAAAAGGGAAGGCTTTAACTTTAACATAGCAAAATTACATATAACAAAACAGTTATCAAATAAAAATTACAATAATCTATATCATAACTAAGGAAAACTATAACTAACTATTCTTCAACTCCTTCAAAGATTCCAGAAAGATACAATATTACCTAAGCAAACAAGAAATCCAAAGCTCTAGAAATGACAGAGACATCTCGCTGCCTGGACAGTCACCCAAAGTTCCTCTGTACCGTTGGGGCATCCATCTTCGGCCTACAGGCCCATAGTTTCCAGCAGACATTTCCACAAAGCAGGAAATTTCAAAGGCAGTCACTATCTGCTTGTCCTGAAGAATGTCTTACAGACTCTTTCATGAATCAGGAACCCCAAAAGGTCATCTCACCTTTAGGCAAGTTCAGTAGTCCTCTCTGTGCAGGTTCTCTGTGTCCAGTTTATGAAGTAGTCCAGGCAAGAGCAGTTTCTTGCCCAAATGGCTATCAAACTCCATAAGGATCCTCTTCAATGCCCATCTTCCTCTTGAAGTAGATTGGTGCTGCCAGGAGCAGA
>NW_026067957.1:7056226-7057952 GCF_014885135.2 Alexandromys fortis | reverse complement strand
CACCGCCCGGCTGGACCAGATGATTTCAATGCAGAATTCTACCAGAACTTCCAAGAAGACCTAATACCTATGCTCCTTAATATGTTTCACAAAATAGAAACATAAGAGTCATTGTCAAACTCCTTTATGAAGCTACAATTACCCTGATATAAAAACCAGACAAAGACTCAACCAAGAAAGAGAATTACAGACCAATCTCATTCATGAACTTTGATGCAAAAATTCTCAATAAAATACTGGCAAAACAAATCCAAGAACAGATCAAAATAATTATCCATTATGACCAAGTAGGCTTTATCCCAGAGATGCAGGGCTGGTTCAGCATATGAAAATCTATCGCTGTAATCCATCATATGAATAAACTGAAAGAAAAAATCATATAATCATTTCATTAGATGCTAAAAAAAGCATGTGACAAAATGTAACACCCCTCTATGATAAAAGTCTTGGAGAGATTAGGGATAAACCATTCATACCTAAATATAATAAAAGCAATATACAGCAAGCCAAAAGCTAACATCAAATTAAATGGAGAGAAACTTAAGGCTATTCCACTAAAATCAGGAACAAGACAAGGCTGTCCACTCTCTCCATATCTCTTCAATATAGTGTTTGAAGTTCTTGCAATAGCAATAAGACAAGATAAGAAGATCAAGGGGATTTGAATTGGAAAGGAAGAAGTCAAACTTTCATTATTTGCAGATGGTATGATAGTGTACATAAGCAACCCCAAATACTCTACCAAAGAACTTCTACAGCTGATAGACACCTTTAAGAATGTAGCAAGATACAAGTTCAACTCCAAAAAATCAGTTTCCCTCCTATACACACAAAAAAAAAGAAGCAGAGAGGGAAATCAGAGAAACATCACCATTCATGATAGCCACAAATAGCATAAAGTATCTTGGGGTAACTCTAACCAAGGAAGTGAAAGATCTATTAGACAGGAACTTTAAGTCTTTGAAGAAAGAAATTGAAGAGGATACCAGAAATGGAAGGATCTTCCATGCTCTTAGATTGGGAGGATCAACATAGTAAAAATGGCAATTCTACCAAAAGCAAACTATAGATTCAATGTAATCCCCATCAAAATCCAAACAAAATTCATCGCAGACCTTGAGAAAACAATAATCAACTTTGTATGGAAAGAGAAAAAAAAACAGGATAACCAGAACAATTTTAAACAATAAGAGTACTTCTGGAGGCATTGTCATCCCTGACTTCAAACTCTATTACAAAGCTATAGTAATGAAAACAGCTTGGTATTTCATAAAATCAGAGATGTTGACCAATGGAATCAAAATGAAGACCTGGATATTAATCTACAAACCTATGAACACCTGATTTTTGACAAAGGAGCTAAAATTATACAATTGAAGAAAGTGCTGGCATAACTGGATTTCAACCTGTAGAAGAATGAAAATAAATCCATATCTATCACCACGCACAAAACTCAAGTCCAAATGGATTAAAAACCTCAATATAAATCTGACCACACCGAACCTGATAGAAGAGAAAGTGAGAAGTAGTCTGCAACACATGGGCACAGGAGACCACTTCCTATGTATAAACCGAGTAGCACAGCCAATAAGAGCAACAATGAATAAATACGACCTCCTGAAACTGAGAAGCTTCTGTAGGGCAAAGGTCACTGACATTAAGACAAAAAGGGAACCTGAATGCAAGATCTTCACCAACCCTGTATCAGACAAAGGTCTTATATTTA
>NW_026067957.1:7046424-7054387 GCF_014885135.2 Alexandromys fortis | reverse complement strand
CAAAATATATAAAGAACTCAAGAAATTAGACTGTAAAATTCTAAATAACCCAATTAAAAATGGTGTACTGAACTAAACAGAGAATCGCAACAGAAGAATTTCAAATGGCCAAAAGATACTTAAGTAAATGTTCAATTTTCTTAGCTATCGGGGAAATGCAAATCAAAACAACTCTGAGATACCATCTTACACCTGTCAGAATGGCTTAATATCAAAAACACTAATAACTTATGATAGAGAGAATGTGGAGTAAGAGGAACACTTATCCATTGATGGTGGGAATGAAAATTTGTACAACCACTTTGGAAATCATTATGTCAGTTTATCAGAAAATTGAGAGACAACTTACTTCAGGATCCAGCAATACCTCTTTTGTGGATATGCCCAAAAGATGCTCAGTCCTAGGACAAAAGCATTTGCTCATTATTTGTAATAGCCAGAACCTGGAAACAACCTAGATGCCCCTCAACTGAAAAATAGATAAAAAAGTGTGGCACATTTACACATTAGAGTACTACTCAAGGGTAAAAAAAATGACATCTTGAATTTTGGATGCAAATGGGTGAAATTAGAAAACACTATCCTGAGTGAGGTAACCCAGACCCAAAATGATGAATATGGTGTGTACTCACACATAAGTCAATCCTAGCTATAAACAAAGGATATTGGGCCTATAGTTCATGATCCTAGAGAAGCTAAGTAATACGGTAAACCCAAAGAAAAACATATGTGGACCCACCTGGGGGGATGAAGACAAACAGGGTCACCTGCCAGGATTGGGAGCATGGGATTGGGGGGTAGAGGGAGGGAGAAGGGGAAAGAGGAGGGGAAAGGGAAGAGTTGAAGAGAGCTTGAGGGAATGGGATGGTCAAGATGGAGGAAGGACAGATATGAGAGCAAGGAGAAATATATCTTGATGGGGTAGCCACTGTGGTTGGCACAAAGCCTGTCTCTAGAGAAATTTTCAGGATTCCACAAGGATGGTTCCAGCTAAGATGCTAAGCAATAGTGGAGAGGGTTCCTGAACTGACACTGCCCTGTATTCAGATTGCTGATTATCCTAAATATCACCATAGAACCTTTATCTATCCAGTAATAGATGGAAACAGAGGCAGAGTCCCACATTGTAGCACTGGACTGAGCTCCCAAGGTCAAGTTGAAGAGTAGAAGGAATGAAAATATGAGCAAAAAGGTCAAGACAATGAGGGGTTCACCAACTGAAACAGTTTACCTGAGCTAATGGGAGTTCACCAACTCCAGTGGAACTGGGCAGGAACAAGCATAGGACCAACCTTGTCCCTCTGAATGTGACTGATAGTTGTATGGCTGGGGAAGACTAAGGGGCCACTGGCAGCGGCATTGGAATTTGTCTTTGTTGCATGTACTGGCTTCTTAGGATTCTATTCTCTTTGGATGTGTACCTTGTTCAGCCTAGATGTTTTGAAGAGGACCTTGGACCTTCCAGAGGGCACAGTGCCTTGCCCTCTCTTAGGATTGGAGGGGGTAGGGTAGGAGGGTGTGTGGAGGTAATGGGAGGAGGGGAGGGAGTGGGAATTTGGATTGATATTGTTTTTTAAAAAATTAATTAAAAAAGAAAAGGAAAAAGAAAAATCAACAAAACTACCAACAGAAAATGCTAGAAGGATGATTTGGGAAAAGGAATCCTCATTTATAATTGGTGGGATTGGAAACTCGTGCAGCCACTATGGAAATTAGTGTGGAGAATTCTAAAGGAGGAAAACTAAACATACCATATGCCCTATATGCAGCAGTCCCTTGAATGTGCTATAGAGATTTGCATTGGTATGAATCTTGGTTTATTGATACAAATTTAAGGTCAATTTTGTTATACTGTATATATGTATAATTCTGCTCTTGATTAAGGTATTTAATCATTTTTTGTTTATGTACCTCATTTAAAAATGTAATGTATAATTAAGAAATATAGGCTAAAAGATAATCATCTATAATAGTCAAGCTTGTAATCATGTTAGTTAGATTTTCTAGATATACAGAAATATATTTCAGATGGAAAGGGATTCTTCAAATCTTTCAAAGACGGCACAATATGGCATTAAACTGTTTTTAAGAACTTAGGACTTTTCCTGACATGAGACACATCTGCTCCTGTCAGCATCAAGTACTTTAAGAGTAAAATGGGCAATAAAGTGGCTCTTTATGGAGTTGGTTAGCCATTTGGGCAAGAAACTGCTCCTGCCTACACTGCTTGATGAACTGGAAGAACAAGACCCACAGAGAAATGACGACTACTGAAATTGCCTAAAGATGAGACCGTCCTTTGGTGTTCCTGCCTCATAAAAGAGTATGCAGACATTCTGCAGGACACAGAAAAAGTTACTGACAAACTGCCAATACAGGCAAAACTGTCTTTAAAATTCCCTGCTTCATGGAAAAGTCTGTAGGATACTATGGGCCTGTCGGCTGAAGACGGATGCCCCAACAGTACAAAACTTTGGGTCACTGTCCAGGCAACAAGCTGTCTCTGTCAATTCTAGAGTTTTGGAAGTTGCTTACAATGTACTTCCTGTTTACTTAGGTAACATTATATCCTTCTGGAGTTTTTGATGTAGTTGAAGTACTTATATTTATAGTTATAGTTTTTCTTAGTTATCATAAAAGATAAAGTAGATTTAAATATTTTAACTACAATTTTTTGCTTGATACCTATTTTGCTATATGTAATTTTACTATGTTAAAATTAAAACCTTCCTTTTTTATTTAAACAGAAAAGAGGAAGTGATGTGGGATTCCCTTCTGTATGCTGTGAATACCATTGGTGAATAAAGAAACTGCCTTGTTCTATTGATAGGGAAGAATTTAGGTAGGTGGGGAAAACTAAACTGAATTCTGGGAGACAGAAGGCAGAGTTAGAGATAAGCCATGTAGCCCTGCTGGGCAGACGCTGGAACTTTTTCTGGTAAGCCACTGCCATGTGGTGATACACAGATTAATGGAGATGGGTTAAATTTATGTGTAAGAGTTAGGCATTAAGAATCTGGACATAATGAGCCAAGCAGTGACTTAAGTAATATGGTTTCTGTGTGATTATTTTAGTTCTGGACAGCCAGTATGAACAAACAGACTCCTTACAACACTAGAGGGACTTAATATCCTACTCTACAGATGCTTTCTCAGCCATATCTTTTGCTTCTCTATTTGTAGTAGCTAGGAAATTAAAACAACCTACATGTCCTTTAACCAACAAATGGATATTCAAAGCGTGTACATATACACTAAAAAATACTATTTGGCTGTAAAGTAAAACAAAGTCATGAACACTGTAGGCAAACAGATGGAACTGGAAAAGGTCATGTTGAGTGAGATTACCCAAATACACACTGACAATTGTCATATTTCTTTTCTCATCAGAGGCTCTCACCCATGTTTCTTGATGTAATTATAGTAACAACCTCCATAAAGGAAATTAATTTTGCAAGAGAAAGAGATTATTTCAGAAAAATACAACAAATAAAAATGCGGAGTTTTGGAGTCCAGTCACATTTGGATACATCTACAGTATAACTCCTGCACCTAAGTCTAAGGAAGAATTACAGAAATGGTGCAGAAAGATTGGAAAAGGCAAAGGCTTGTGGAGTTGACTGTGAGACTGTGTCCACTAGTGATGTTAGAAGCTCAACCCATAAATTGTCGCAAACATGATTTTCTAAGCATGATCCAAACAAGGACAACAACAAATGTGGTAAAAGAGATGATGGAAAGCCCATGATGCCTCAGCCATACATGAAGAACTACAGGGAACTAAGAAATGCTGAGAGTGGGAGAAATAGTCTTCCCCCCAAAGGAGCACACCAATTGGTTATCTGATAGCAAATGGTCAATTATAAAAATGCACATGTAAGCAATTTTATGCAGACTAAGCAGGTTATATTTAGGAATATATGTTATATTTACCCATATATACATGTACCGGGATTAATTAAAAAGGAGCCATAGTATGGAAAGAGAACAAGGAAGTATATATGGGACAGTCTAAGGGGCTAAAAGGGAAGGGAGGAAACGTAAAATGCTTATTGAAACAAATTTAAGGGAGCATAGGGAGGTCATTTGACAAATACATATGTGTGACCATTTTAGAATGAACTTGAATACTATGTTCATTTCTGATAAAAACATGTTGGTCAAATCCAATAATCAGTCATAACACACACATACAGACACATGCCCACACACATGCGTGCACATCCACATATGCACACACATACATAGAGCAATATATACACACAAAGACAGAGAAACACACTATCACATACATTATCTCGAAGACACAGAAAAATATTACTCAGAAAAATTGAAGCTCATCTATAGTAACACAGAGACACATATGTACAGACTCACACACATAAGAGTACACAATATTGAAAAGTAAAACACTATTTATACTAGGAATGATTTGGAAATAGATATTCTGAAACTAAAGAGGTATAAAATGATATGCAACAATCCATCCAAGTTTTAAAGAAAAAGCCTATGCAATTTCAGCATTCATTTAGCAGAAGTCAAAGGGTTGTTTACCTAAGACCCTACTTATAATTATGTCTCCAAAAAGAAAGAAAAGTTAAGAAATCACGATCATTGAATTATATAAATGGTGTCAAACTGTAAAAAGAAATAATTTTCTAGTTAATTCCTGAAGACACCACTTGTCTGCCATGAAATAAAAACATTACTAAAATTAATATAGACATTAATTCACCAGTGATTATGATATAATGAGACAAGAAAAATACTAACACATTTGAAACAATACCATATAAAAAGAAACAAACATGAAAATTCTCAATTTAAATACTAACAATTTAAATCTTAAAATATCTTACAATGCACATAAGTAAAATTTAATTTATGAAATAAAATCTATGAAAAACCAACAAGTGAAACAATTAAGACCCATGCAAAGATCCTCTACTTTTAAAAGTGTTAAAGTGACTGAAACTAAACTCACCCTGGTGTGGTGGGCAACCATAAAACTGAGTGGAAATGCATGAAGCCTTGTTTTCAGACAGAATTTGAAAGGAAAATCCTATCAGCTAAGCTTGACAAAAGTATGAGTGTTGCTAGATTAATGCTAATTTAGAAATCTGCTTTCCAGAGTGGTTGCACAAGTTTGCATTCCCACCAGCAATGGATGAGTGTACCCCTTTCTCCACAACCTCTCCAGCAAAGGCTATCATTGGTGTTTTTGATTTTAGCCATTCTGACAGGTGNAGACAAAGGTCTGATCTCCAAAATATATAAAGAACTCAAGAAACTAGACATTGAAACTCTAATTAATTCAATTAAAATGGGCTGCTGAACTGAACAGAGAATTCTCTACAGAAGTTCAAATGGACAAAAGACACTTAAGATCATGGTCAACCTCCTTAGCGATCAGGGAAATGCAAATAAAAAAGATACCATCTTATACCTGTCAGAGTGGCTAAAATCAAAGAACCCCAATGATAGCCTTTGCTGGAGAAGATGTGGAGTAAGAGGTACACTCATCCACTGTTGGTGGGAATGCAAACTTGTGCAACTATTTTGGAAATCAGTGTGGCTGTTTCTCAGGAAACTGGGAGTCAACCTACCTCAGGATCCAGCAATTCCACTTTTGGGAATATACCCAAGAGATGCCCAATCATACTACAAAAGCATTTTTTCAACTATGTTCATAACCACACTATTTATAATAGCCACACCTTCTTTAGCCAGAACCTGGAATCAACCTAGGTGCACCTCAATAGAAGAATGGATAAAGAAGCTTATAATGTGTGATCCTAGAGAAGCCAAATAAGAAGGTGAACCCAAAGAAAAACATATATTTATCCTCCTGGATATTTGAAGTAGACAATATCGCCCGGGAAAAGTTAGGAGCACAGGGGTGGGGGTGAGGTGGAGTAAGGAGAGATAGGGAGACAGAAGGGAGAGGGGGAGGATTAGGGAAAGCTTGGAGGCACGGGATGGTTAAGATGGAGGAAGGGTGGATATGGGAGCAGGAGGAAGACATATTAATTAAGGGAGCCATTTTAGGGTTGGCAAGAGACTTGGCTCTAGAGGAGCTCCTAGGTGTCCAAGGAGATGTCCCCAGCTAGGTCCTTGGGCAGCAGAGGAGAAGGTGCCTAAACTGTCCTTATTCCAGAACCACACTGATAAATATCTTGCATATCACCATAGAACCTTCATCCGGGGATGGATGAAGATAGAGACAGGTACCCACATTGGAGCACTGGACTGAGTTCCCAAGGTCCAGATGAAGAGCAGAAGGAGGGAGAACATGAGCAAGGAAGTCAGGACCATGAGGGGTGTGTCCACCCATGAAGATTGAAGGACTGATCTTATGGGAGCTCACTAAAGCCAGCTGGACTGGGACTGAAGGAGCATGTGATCAGACTAGACTCTCTGAATGTGACAATGGGGGCTGACTGAGAAGCTAATGATAATGTCACTGGGTTTTGATTCTACTGCATGTACTGGCTTTTTGGGAGTCTAGTCTGTTTGGATGCACACTTTCCTAGACCTGGATGGAGGGGGGAGGGCCTTGGACTTCCCAGAGGGCAGAGCGCACTGACTTCTCTTACAACTGAAGAGGGAGAGGGGAAGTAGGAGAAGTGGGAGGGAAATGGAAGGAGGTGAAAAATTTTAATAAATAAATAAATTTAAAAAAGAATATAGTATGCTATAAATGTTGTCCAATTATACTTACTTAATCCACTAAACTATGAATGCTTGTATTTTGACAAAGAAGCTCAAATTACACAATGGAAACAAGAGAGCATTGTCAACAAATGATGCTGGCATAACTGGATGTCAACATGTAGAAGAATGAAAATACATCCATATTGATCGCCATGCATAAAACTCAAGTCCAAATGGATTAAAGACCTACATATAAATCCAGCCACACTAAACCTGATAGAAGAGAAAGTGGGAAGTAGTCTTCAATGCATTCCCACAGGAGACCACTCCCTATATAGAACCCCAGTAGCACAGTCACTAAGAGCAACACTTAAAAACAGGGACCTCCTGAAACAAGGAAGCTTCTGTAAAGCAAAGGACACTGTCACTAAGACAAAAAGGCAACCTACTGACTGGGAGAAGATCTTCACCAACCCCACATCAGACAAAGGATTGATCTCCAAAATATATAAAGAACTCAAGAAATTAGACTGTAAAATTCTAAATAACCCAATTAAAAATGGTGTACTGAACTAAACAGAGAATCGCAACAGAAGAATTTCAAATGGCCAAAAGATACTTAAGTAAATGTTCAATTTTCTTAGCTATCGGGGAAATGCAAATCAAAACAACTCTGAGATACCATCTTACACCTGTCAGAATGGCTTAATATCAAAAACACTAATAACTTATGATAGAGAGAATGTGGAGTAAGAGGAACACTTATCCATTGATGGAGGGAATGAAAATTTGTACAACCACTTTGGAAATCATTATGTCAGTTTATCAGAAAATTGAGAGACAACTTACTTCAGGATCCAGCAATACCTCTTTTGTGGATATGCCCAAAAGATGCTCAGTCCTAGGACAAAAGCATTTGCTCATTATTTGTAATAGCCAGAACCTGGAAACAACCTAGATGCCCCTCAACTGAAAAATAGATAAAAAAGTGTGGCACATTTACACATTAGAGTACTACTCAAGGGTAAAAAAAATGACATCTTGAATTTTGGATGCAAATGGGTGAAATTAGAAAACACTATCCTGAGTGAGGTAACCCAGACCCAAAATGATGAATATGGTGTGTACTCACACATAAGTCAATCCTAGCTATAAACAAAGGATATTGAGCCTATAGTTCATGATCCTAGAGAAGCTAAGTAATACGGTAAACCCAAAGAAAAACATATGTGGACCCACCTGGGGGGATGAAGACAAACAGGGTCACCTGCCAGGATTGGGAGCATGGGATTGGGGGGTAGAGGGAGGG
>NW_026067957.1:7020380-7045102 GCF_014885135.2 Alexandromys fortis | reverse complement strand
TTAATTAATTAAAAAAATTGAACTGAAAAAAAAAAACAAAATTAAAAAGAAATCTGTTCAAGACATCATGTAGAAGGGCATGCAACAAACAGCAAAGTAATACTTTTCAGATGAGTCAGTCAGTGCAGTATTCAACATGTTCAATATATAATAAAATTTATTATACATCTAAACAAAAATATACATCCTGCCAATGATAAAATAGAAACAAATTCTATGGTTTAAATTCTGAATTACATGGATAATTTGAAATCAGAATAGATAATATGTAGTACTATATTACAGTAGAATATTTTTTAAAATAATACAGCTAAAGAAAAATATTAATGAGTGAGCAGCCAGGAGATCTCGGGTAAGAAACGAAAAACTATAAAGTCAAGTCGGATTAGAAATTTAACCAGATGATGGTGGTACAACTCTTTAATCCCAGCATGTGGGAGGCAGAAGCAAACAGATTTCTTAGTTCAAAGCCTGGTCTGCAAAGTGAGTTCCAGAATAGCCAGGAATACATAAAGAAATCCTGTCTTGAAAAACAAACAAACAAAAATCTGTAGTTACAAATTTCATTGCTTGGTACCAGGAAACTGGCTCAGTGTAAGAATCCTCTCTGGGAAGCCTAACGATCCAGGTTCGGATTTTAGCAGCCACTAAAAGCCTAATCTCGTGTGGAAGTGTACATGTGATGCTGCTGCATGGTAGGAGAGGAGGTAGGAGAGTTGCTGGGTCCTGGTGTGCACCAACCTAATACCAGGTTCAGGGAGAGATCCTGCCACAAGGAAAATAAGGTGACACTGGCAGAACAGGACAACTGACGTCCACCTATGTTTCCATGAGTAAAAGAACAGGAGCATGAGTAAAAGAACAGACACATTGGTTCCTGCAAGATCATAGACATAAAAAGTGGAACAATTGAAAGAAAACTACTGGCTTGGCTCTCTTCCCTTTCTTTACCACCTTTTATTTGGGTCTGATTTTCTTTTTCTTAATACATTTGCATCATGTTCTCCCTTCTGTTTCCTCTCTCCATTAACTCCCAAGGCCCCCCATCTCCCTCATGTTCTCTCTCTCTCTCTCTCTCTCTCTCTCTCTCTCTCTCTCTCTCTCTCTCTCCTCTTTCTCCTTCTCTCTCTCTCTCTCTCTCTCTCTCTCTCTCTCTCTCTCTCTCTCTCTCTCTCTCATTACTGGTATGTATATAATTTCAGGACTGACTTTTAGGATTGGACTCACAGTTAAGGCACTCATCTTTAGGGAAGATTTATTCTCCAGCTCTCCACATTTCTTAGTCCCCTGTAATTCTAGGTCTAGGGGTGGGGACCTACACAATTGCTTCTCTTGGGTATGTACAAAACTCAAACGAGGTTCTCAGAATCATGCAGCTTTTATTCTGGAGGCTTTTGATTAGAGACAGTAAGACTATACACATATATTTAGAATGACTCCATGTTACAGCTTTTATTCTTTAGTGCTTCTTACATATTTGTACACATTTTGTTTTTTGTTTAGGATTTTCATAGTATTTTTGTATTGAATATTTGAAGTCCTGAATACTTTCTATTACAATAGGCAAAGTTTGGCTTCCTGGGTTGGGGAATTTAGTTAATGACTAGATAGTATCCAAGCAAAGTTCTCAGAACCACTGCAATAGGTACCTTCATTACCCCAACAACCTCAGGCCCTAGACACTAAATTAACAGTGCCTTCATCACGAAAAATTTCTACACCATGAGAATGAAAGCATGCTTGAAGCATTCTTTAGGAGAAATGAAAACCCACTGAGGCCTCTGTGTGCCTAATGTTTATGCTAATATAGTCCCATCCATGTTTGCTATGAACCAAAGTGTGACCTTAGAAACTCTGTCTTTGAGCACCATACCTATATTTAAATATAGGACTTGAGGTAGGGATAATGCAGTTTCATTTATATAGTAATGGTGGAATTCCAAATTTAACAGGATTCTAAGAAAGTGCAAGGTCTGGAAATCAAAGAGAGCCATGGCACAGGATCTTTAATCTCTCTCTCTCCATACACAAAATTACAAATGTGTTTGTATCAACCATATGGCCAATGACTAAGATGGCTGGCAATTTAGCCATGGACTTCAGAGCAGGAAGAAGTGTGACTAATGAATCTGTTGTTTAAACCACTCTGGTGTGGTTTCGTGATAGCAGCCCTTGCTGACTTTTCTATGACATTGTTGGATCAAATTAATAATTGTTCTGAGATAGGTGTGTTCTGCACATCCTGATTACAGATGTTTACTTCCTCTCTCTCTGCCCTCACCAGATTATGAACTTTGATTTATTAGCACATTCACAAAATGTGCCTTTTATTAATTATTAAAATATATTCACGGTAATAAAACCATGCAATTCCGAGAACTAATAAACAGTTGCAGTTCCCACTTAGCTATTTCCACTCTTGTGAGAGTGAAATGGGTTGATAAGTCTCACTGAAACTTTAGTGTATATGAAATTATTTCTTCAAATGCCCTTTAATTATCTTAATGGTTTGAAATACTGTCTCCTTACTCAAAATGTTCTCACATTAGAAGACATTAGCCTGGTTTTCATTCACAAACGTTATACAAAGCACACTCGTCTCAACTCTATACTCCCTCACAAAGATGAATTTTCTTATGCTATCTAAAACATCTTAAATCACATTAAAATACTTTAGTAGATTGCTTTATGCTGAGGAATATTGGCTTTTTCTAGCCTTCTGTTAGCCTTCTTTCTGTACTATAGCTCAGTCACACAGTCTTCAACTTTGTAATCTTCCTCTTAATGTTTTTCTCAAAGGCATTTGTATATTCTTGTGCAAATTGTCTCTTTGAGAATGCGTTACTTTTACTTTAAATGAAAATTGGCAAAAACTAAAATATTTTGAATTTAAGATGCATTTAAGCACATACTTTAGGGAAAGTGGTTGGAATTCTATTATAATTTTATTCACAACGGGACACAGAAAATGTGGTTTTGGTAAAGTCTACATTGATGCATATGCATTTTACAATTTAAAATTCTAAATGTCATATAAATGTGGTTTTAGGTCATAAATGAAATATGCTTTTAGAAGTCCTTCTATCTGGATCTCTGCTTTAAACTAAGAATCTCTTACCACAACCTCAAGTCATCAATTGATTTGCTCCGTCTAGCAGTTATTAAAAAGCAAGTTGTCTTGTTTCTTATACTGTATGTTTAAACCATGCCTAATAGTTGTACTCTTTGTGACTGTCAACAAATTCTATTCATGTTCTCTTTAAAATCTACTGTTTCTATGACTCACTCCTCATAAATATCACATTATATTTCCAACTATATATAACATATCAAATCTGTTATTAAAATAAAAGTTCTAAATAATAAATAGTAAGTTTATTTTCTTTCCAAACATTTTTATTTTATTTTTTTTAAAAATAAGAAATTATGCACATGAATCGGTACATATTCTTGTGTATTCACACAAACAATGCCAAGTCTCACACCTATAATGAGCTTTAATGGATTGGGAAATCAATATAATCCATTGATTGTATTGATTTAAAGAGATAAATCTATTACTTTACTTAATTGTCTCTTGTTCTATAGATTATTTAGATTGGCCCTATTTATGCTTAGTAAACTTGGTTTGTAAAGATGACAATTAGTGATTGGAAGAATTTTATATGTAGGTGATTAGCTCAAATTCAGTCCAGGGTATCTCTGCTTGGGCAGTTACGGATTTTGAAAGTCATTAAAACTCTATTTTAAGCAAGAAATGGTGTTTTGATTCCAATTTATCCTCTATTTTTGCAATGGCCCTGCATGTTTTACTTCATCATCATCTGGCCCTCTATTCCTACCCACATTCAATAATGTGCTTATTCTGTAGTAATAACCATTTGAATTTTCTTCCTTTACAAAATTGACAGGAGACCACAGAGTGGTTTTTTTTTCTGCCCATGTTAGAGACAGGGATGAAAGTGTAGAGAAGACCTGGCTGTTATTTCTTTCAAACCAGAAGCTACTATGTATGTGAGAGGGTTTTTTTGTTTGTTTGTTTGGTTGGTTGGTTGGTTTTTGTTTTCAAGCTAGAATGATATGTAAAGAGTTTTGGGTAACTGGGGCAAAATGAAACAGAAGTGGGGAAAGAACAATTTTGCTGTATCTCAAATAGGTTGTAGTTTTTGTGTTCTTGAGAAAATCAGTTGTTATAAATGCTATTTTTTTCTTTTGCATGAAGGAAATGGCTTTAGTAGAAAGAAGCACAGCACTTTGTGTACAGAGTCACTAATACTGACACACCCTGAGTAAAGTGGAAAATGCCAAGGAGAATAGTAAGAAAAATTGTACCAGGGCAGAGCTAAAATATGCACTGAAGGTATGTTTACTAGGAAGCAACAAGATCTTCACTTGGGGATGTGATCAGAGTCAACTGAACACACACTCTACAAATGTAAATCTGTAGTCTTTCCAACTGAGCAATAAAGTAAGTATTTGTTTTACTGTTTTATTAACAAAAATTTATTTCAATCAATTAGGAAATAAAATTATTTAATACTCTATGGAAAACATATAGATCAAAAATTATTTTGGAAATTTTTTATGGAAATCACTCTTTTTACAATTATAATCTCAGTATTTCTGAGGATGACAGAACAAGACTGAGGTAGCTATCTCATGTTTGAAACAGAGATATTGTCAATATTTTCTTATTTTGATTTTCTGTACTATCTGGAAACTTTTAGATTCATAAACTAGATATGATATAAATGAAAATGTGTCCTCAGACTAGAGTGACTTTATTATGCCTGAGCTTTGATGTAAATAGTAAAAAATTGTTTCTTATTTTGTGTGCGTGTGTGTGTGTGTGTGTGTGTGTGTGTGTGTGTGTGTTGCAGGGTTCCAAGGACCTCACAGGTGAAAAGATAGGCTCGGGGACAGGGTGGGTTGGGGAAAAGCCCAGCAGCAGGAACAGTCTCCATTGGCTCGCCAGAAGAGCCTAGGGAGTTGGGGAGGAGTCCCTGGGTTCTGTCCCACTGGGACGGTCCCAGAGAGTAGGGTACCTGGCTGTCTGGCCCTGTGGACACTGACTCACTCCTCCTGTTACTTAATTTTATTTTTTAAATATTTTAATTATTTTGTTACATTTTGAGATTATAATACAATTGTATATTTCCCTATTCCTTTACCTTCAACCAAACTATTCATATTGCTGTTCTTGTTTTCTTTCAAAGTCATGGGCATTTTCACTAGTTAATGCTGTGTAGATATGTATACATGATTGTATTTACATATACAACCCTAACTACATAAATAAAACCAGCCTCGACTGTATAATGTTACTTGTATGCATGTTTTCAAGACTGACCATCTGGTGTCATATAATTAATTGGTATGCTCTTCCCTGGGGAAGACTATTTCTCCAGCTCTGGGTATTCCTTTGTTTCCTATAGTTTTTATGTAGAGCTGAGGTCTCATGGACTTTCTGGTCCACTTTATAATGTCTCTTGTTGTCATCCTTGGTCAGAATCATTTTTTTGGCATTCATGTTAGTGATAATTTATGAATATAGATTCTGGTGCTACTAGGAAACCAAACGAAGGCAAACGCTCCCTGAGGTGCCAGAGTTGTATATATCACACACACAGACACAGACACACACATACATATATCATTGGGATGGTCGAAAATTGTCTCTGCCTCCAAAGATATTAAAAGTCACCACTTCCTGATAACCCTGTGCTCTTCTGTTCTACTTCCATTGTTGGAATCACGGCAAGCCTCAATTGAACCTCGACGTATTGTCTTTGGGCAGAAGTGACTCCATTTTTCTTGTGTATCAAAAATGTCTGTCTAATTGTCTAATTTTCAAAGCTGCTGGATTTTTTTGTTTGTGTGATAATGATTGGGAAAATGTTTATTTGTTTTTAATTAAAATCATAACACAAAGGGTTTCTATTTAGTTTAAGTCTCCTGGTCTCAGATTACTGTACAAACACCACTTTCTCTAGCCATTTTGCTTCATGGAAGGATCACTGTAAGAGAAAGTGTGGATCAGCTCCTCCTACAAGAAAATAGACCATAAATATACTGTGTACACTGTACTGTCTCTTCACAACCATTGAGCAATGTTATAATGAGACATTAGCCAAAGACTGTTCATAATGACTGTCCATCTTAGCAAAGTATATCCACAGACCCTGACATTAGAATATTTTCCAGGTTACAAAATATTTTAACTACTTCAATATATAAATATATTTCATAGTTTTTAAACCATACAAAAATTGTTGCAAAGTTTGATTTGTCTCATAAGGTAAAATTTGCCTACCTGGTTAGTTAAGTAACACATCATTGCAGTGTTACAGGTAAAAGAAAAATGTTTAAATGTTTGGTGTATTTTTTTTATTAATTATTTAGTTCTTATTGAATTATGTTTTCCAGTTAATTCTGAGAATGACACAGTTCTCTGTTAAACACAGAGAACTTGAAATCATGGAAGAAGTCTATTTTAAGTTAATAGTAGGAAGTAAAGGAACTAGAGAGATGACTGAGAAGTTAGGGGAACATGGTGCTCCTGCAGATAATGAGGGTTGCTTTCCCATGTTGCATTTTACAATTGTCTGTTAATTCTAGTGTCTAGTTTCAGGATTCTGAGTCCCTCTTCTGGTGTCTATTAAGTACTGTGCCCAGGTGCTGTGCACACATACGAGGAGGAAAAACAGCATGTGTGTGTGTGTGTGTGTGTGTGTGTGTGTGTGTGTGTGTGTGGTGTAATAAAAACATATTTTTTCTTTATAAAAGAAGTATGGCTAAAGAGATGTCACAACTGTTAGACTTGGCTCACAGCCAACAAAGGAAGTATGTATGAAGTGAGTAGTAAATATTTAAATGTGAAGAATTTTATCGTATATGGTTAATGGATTTGTAAAATAACAGTCACTGTGCACTGATACACTGGACATAGAGGAAAATACTGTTTGGCATATACCATTTGTTATAGATGCAAAATGAAGATATGTAGATAATGTTAGCTTATTTGTTACTATTCTATAAAAACAGTGAGCCAAGAAGAGTAATCGAGATGTTGACTAGCCCGTTCTGTGTTGAAAGGGAAACTGAGCCCTTGGCTTACAACTGAAATGAATGATATTCCCAGGACGAGGACTTCTTTCTCAGCACATGGTCTGCCCACTTAGCATGCGAAACTGAGCCTTCTGAACTGACCTTCACCTCAGGACTTTTGTCCCTCTTCTGCCCACCTCATAGTCAGGGACATGATTGAATACATTAGAAATTATGGCCCTTGCTGGAAACAAAGGATGGGATGGTATTAAGCCAACAAGGCCAGGAAGCTGTGGGAGACTCTGGGTGAATAAATCAAATGCAAATTCTCAGGAACAATATTCTCACTTTAAGTGTTTCTAGTAATAGAATGACTTCCAGCCAAACACCCCTTAAGAGAGAGGGCATGGGGAGGGGCGGGGGGCTTCGTCAGATAATTTACAAAGTCATCAGCAGCTGCTTTTGAAAGAGAGAAGAGATACAGAGAAGGTTTGGATAGAGGACAGGAAAAGGCAAAATTAGTATTTATGGTCTCAAAAATTACATAAGTAAAATGTTTTTGACTTGCTTTGCAAATTAAAAACATGTTTCAAGTAAAAGTCTACAGGTGACTCAGACTGACTTGAGTTCTCTAGAGAACGGAGGAGAACCTGAAGGTTCAGGTACCCCTGCCTCCCTCAAGAGACAGATAGTTTTAAGACACTGAGAAATATATTCTTTCACAAAAACCTCAAATAATGCCTTATTTCTATAAAATAGTAGAAAATCAGCGAAACTGAAAATGCAAGGAAAAGCTTTAGGTATAATATTTTGATTTATTATTTGAGAATTTAAAATATGAATATACTGTATTTTGATCACATTCCCCCACCAGTCTTTTGCTGAGCTATGCAGGTACCTCCATTCAAGTAGGAAATGGTTGACAAAATTAAGAGTGTTCTACATGCCTGACATCCCAGATGTTTGCACTCAGGAAAGAGGGTAATAATCTGAGGACTGAACTCAAGGAGAGCCTGGGCTATAAGAAACCCTGTCCCAGTACTTTATAGTCTGGGACATGGCTCAGTGGTATAGCACTTAAGAAGTGTATAGTTGTTCCTAAGCCTGACCGCGGGTACTACAAAAGCACATTTAAAAAATAAATAATTTTCCCTTTAGTTGACATATTAACTTCTAAAGACTTCCAATTTCCCATGAAAAATGATGGAAATGATTGACCCATGCTAGAGGGGCAGCCACCTGGAATTATGATGCTCTTATATTATAAGTCTAAATATTCTCTCAGGGAAGCCTGGGGCTTTCATAATAACATTCTGGACCCCTGTTTCTTTACATAGGAAAGAAGGGTCATGTTGTCTTGTATTTAAATCAGTTGACATAGCAACATTAGTCTATGGTGGATTTTACAATCAGAAGACACAGTTTCACAACAACAGCAAACATCAACAACATTTTTATAAAGACAAAATGTTTATTCTGAAATGCAAAGTTTTGAGTCAGGAATCATTGTAAAATGAATACACAGGCAAAAAGCTGATCAAACACACCAAGATCTCTAAATCCATGCTGAGAAGTCAGTCCGAAGTGATGTCTTTTGAAAATGAATTGTGATAGCATTAGAGACTTTTGTGTATTTTCATGTGATCCTTGAGATAAAACTGAGTCACAGAACATGTAAGGGTCTTCTGGAAGGACAGGCCTGGAGAAGCCTCTGTGCCCTCATGTGCCTCTCTCCATGTGGACACCAAAAGTGCACTACACTATAGCTAGCTACATCTTTTAAAGTTTTCTTTTATGATAAAATAACAATCGTTACTGTTAGCTCTTAGTGAATCAAATAAAGTATGTATGTAGGTACAATTTTGAATTTGTTCCTATCCAGGCAAAATCATTCTAAAATGCAACTCTCTTGAATGCAAGAGGATTAATTGCACAGTGTAAATTTTCTTCCAGCTCACCTCATTATATAAACCTCTGCAAAACTAATCTGTACAGAAAAATGAAAGTTAAATAACATGTTCTTCAACTCATGCAGGGGTATTTTCTGTTTGCTTTTGTTTTCATACAAGACACATCTATGCAAAAGCTTTCAAAGCAGACTTCCATGCATGCCATCAAGGGTCATCAGTCCTGATAGCCATATTCTTTTGGAACTTCTCTCACCAGACTTCCCCCTGTGTTATGGTCAATATTTCAAAAAAAAATTATTTTTATATATTTTGTTTCAAGATTGAAATTATGTAGAATATAATGAAATAAGAAGATTTGGTGAAGTAGCTATTTTATTGTGCATAACTTTTTAATATTTATGGTAGACTTTCATTAGGTCCTGTTCTTTATTAATGTGCTCTGTCCTTTCTGAAGCACTATGAAAATTAGCACAGCTCTCGCAGGCATTGTCTGTGTTGATACACTCTACATTTTCATCACAGTTTGCTTGACATTTGGAATTGATGACAAAATGATACCACTACATTCTTTTTTAAAAACTAGGTTTAAGGAGATCTGTGCAGGAAATAAATATATTTTATATATGTACATATGTGTGCATATATATGCTATGTGTGATTTTGTACCTAGTCAATACTGTATAAGTTTTACTTAATGTATTAATTTTCCTGAGGGATAGAAACATTTGATTCTTTCTTGGGTGACAGGGGCATCTTTCAGTACGGGGCAACTTTCTAATGAGGTTATTTGCTGGGATGTTTGTTACCTTAGGATAAGGGATGATTGCAATAAATGGGCCTACTTTGTTATTAATAGGTTGGAACTTTTAGCTGCCCACCAATGCCAGGTAGAGGATAAGAGGTAAATGTTGGGTTGATGTTAATGGCCAAAGACAAAAATCAATGATGGTTTCATATATGGTTCCATGTAAAGTCAAAGAAGAGTTTGAAGAACTTCCGGATTCCTGAACACACCTTGCCTTAATCATGTCTTCATCAGCCTAATCATCTGTCCTTTTAAGTATCTTTATATTAAACTATTAAACATGTGTCTCTGAGTTCTATAAAAAAACTAATGCTAGTGTTAATATAAATGATAAAATAATTTTAAGTTAAAAAAACTAGGTTTATTCTAATAGAAGCTATATGATGATATTTTGTATTAATTGTTTTAGCCTACAGCTTATATTATTTTTTTACAATACTGAAATTCTGACTTTAAGTAAAATAAAATTATTTTAAAAACTTTAGCTACAATAATTTTCCAAATCTATCTGTTCTTTGAGGTTTAAAACATAAGCTTCATATCTTTATGCGATGTCCATGAAGTGATTCTTGGTTTTTCTATATTATTTACCCATGATAGAACCAGAAGAGAAAGGACTTAACATGCTTTAATGATACCTTAAGAAAGGAGACTGGTTTAACTTTATATATTCACATAAATCCTATTGGAAAGCAGAGTTAATAATCTTGCAAGATTCTACAGAATGTGGCCTCACTCTCTCCCATGCTCAGCAACATGCTAAACAGTTTTATGTTGTGTGTTGTGAAGTTCTGGCCTCGTTCAGACTTTATACCACTTTTTCTTTTTAATATTAAAAACAAGTTTATATTTGTACCTTAGTGTAACCACTTGAGTACAATACTCTTGGAGGCCAGAAGAGGGAGACAAATCCCGTGGAGTTGCAGTTCCATGAAAATAGCCATCTGATGTGGGTGCTGGGAACCCAACTCTGGTAGAGTAGCAAGTGTTCTTAATCACCAAGTCATCTCTCAAGCCCTGAACTTACAATCCTTTAAGAAACATTTTTTTTATGTTTTATGGAGAATTAAGCTCTTTCATTGTATTATTAGTGAGTCTGACACTGACATAGACATCTATGCTACTCAACCATAGGGAAGAAGAGAGATTTCAATATAAAACATTATAAACTAATATACACAAGCATTCAAGCTTAAAAATGACCAACCCATGGGCATCTTAAAAGAAAAAGTGAAAAACTTTTGTTCACTAACTATATTATTTCATACTTTCATTTTAATAATACAGTACTGACCACTAAATGTGAAAAATTAGCTACATAATATATTCTGTTTCATATAACTATTTTATGTCAGTTTTATATAAATTGTATACATGGATAAAGAAAATGATGTAATTATTTTAAATGCAGGTCATTCATAACATAATAAAAATTATAGGGCAAACAAAATAGGTCTTGCTTTGCCATCAATAAGTAATTAAACTCAAAAAGAGAGCAGTGGTCTAAAGTCTTCAAACTACAAATTCTTTTCCACATATAATGTGCAGTGATTGCAATAGGACAGTTAAAAGCATAAAAGTAAGTAATTTATACACTCTTTACAGAAAATGTTAGGGACATAACAAAGTAGGTAATATGTACAGATGTAATTTATCTAATGTTGATATTGAAAAAAAACATAACATTATAAACATTCTTAAAGCGTTATAACGTGGAATATCATATTTTCAAGTGAAAATTAAGATGAAGGTCACCAAAAACGTTAAAAATGAAATAGTTAGACTATACATAGGGCTAATAAGACTTTTGCATAGTAGCAAAAATCCAAACCTGAATTGTATTCTGTTTAAAGTTTATTTCACATTAAAAAAAAGATTTAGCATTTTTGTTGTTTTTTGTATGGGTGTTTTCCGTCCACATAGGTCTTTGCAGCATATGTGTAAAGTGTCCATGGAGACCAGAAGAGGGTGCTGGACCCTAGAGCTGGGTTGCAGACAAATTCAGTGTAAGCAGCTATGTGATTGCTGGTTTTCAAACCTGGGTCCTCTGGAAGAGCTCTTACCTGCAGAGCCATCTCTCCAGCTCCTACTTTCCTCTCTATATATAAACATATTACTTGAAATAAAATTCATTTTTAATAGATGGCTATCAAACTGTTCAGAAAACAACAAAACTTGCATTGGAGTACTCAGTTGTATCAACAGCTCCACATTTTGCATCACATTGGTTTAATATTTGTAGTGCTTTGGTAGAGCTCTAGTAACCACAGCAGCCACAGAATTGTAACGGATGTGTTCTGTATCATTTCCTGCATTATGTGTGTGGGTTGTGGCTGTTCCTTGAGTTCCCATGACTGTCAAGTGAGGAAGTTGGGTTAATTCCTGGCACTGTAGTAGTTTATCCATTACACTAAAGAGCAGATCATATTTCAAATGTTTCTCTGAGATCATTACAAAAATAAAAAGCAAATGGCTCGGTTATCAGCTCTCATTACCAATTGCCCAGCAAATGTTAAAAAGCACACAGGCGCACTAAAAATAACCACAGGAAGCAATAATTTCTATGACAAATTGTTGGGCTATTTACTTAGCATGCTAAGTAATATATTTTAGATCAAAGATAAACAGTTTAAAAAGTTACGTTTGGGTTGTTGTGGAGAGGAGAGGAAATTGCTATTCCCTGAAGGCTGATGTACCTTGTAAAATAATCTGTCTTCAAACTCAGGATAAAAAGGAGCCAACAAAACAGATCTGAATTTCACTAGGGCCCCCTGGAGATGCCGCCCATTACATAATTTGCCGTAGTGGTTTGCAGATGTCTCATTTTGTGGGTCAGACTCTGGGCTTTATTTTTCTTTCTATAACTGCTGGAGTGCATTGGCTCTAAGTTTTTCCTGACTTGCCATCATGTCTGTGCACACAGCCTCATATCTATTTAGAACACAATTGAAGCATTGCCTCCCCTTTTGTTTCAAAGCTGTGGCTGGTGAGAGCTTCAAAACTCTGTATGAGAAGTGATCAGCTACTTATGATGAAATGGCCCTAAATACAGGTCATGCAACTGTTTTGTCAGGAAACTGAACTTACTGAGAAAGGACCCAGTGCACATGGTACATTGATTGGCAGAACAATGAGGCAAAGGTGTCTAAAGACCCATCTTCACACATTTGATTTTAGGATACTCCTGTAACACATCCAGAGTCCTTGCTAACATCAATAAAACTTTCCTTGTATGTTCAGAAATCCTATTCAGAAAATACTTTAGATTTGTTCAGAAATTGAGGTTTTTTTATGAGCCTAGGTCATAGCCACAAAATAAAAATTCTAATAAGTGAAACTTCCTTCATTTCCTTAAATTGGGGAAAATGTCATTTTGCCTTGGGAAGCAGTATAATATTTTTGTAATCATCTGAAATGCTCATTAGTCTTATATTTGCTGAAGTAGAAGCAGCTGAGATAAAAGAAATTTGAAAGTGAGATCATCACACATTTAATTTGGGGCCTTTTTAAAGCTGGAAGACTGAGCTATTACTCCTAATGATACCCTTAACATGGAGAATGGATTCCTATTCCTAACCTCTTTGGAACCTCTGATTAAAAACTATGCTGTGAATTCATGGGAAAAAGATGTCACTACTATTTTTTTAAACTGTCAACGTTTTAGGGACCAACTGCCAATTTGCCAACTAAAAGTCATGTTTAACTGGATTCAAATGAAACATATTTATTGAAAAAGAAAACATGCTTCTGTATTGTTCTTTGAATTTTTAAGATAAACTATATCTTTTTCATAGATATAAATTAATATAAGCTTGAAATTTCAGAAAACTAGTGTATATTAAGTTTTAGCAAAGTACAGAATTAAAATCATATAAGCAAACATGTCCACGTGTGAGATTGGAATTGTGATGCAATGGAGGAGGAGGCACTGGGATTGTGCTGTGTGTGAGTCTTCATGGCCTTATCTCTTCATTGCCCGTCTGAGTTCCAGAAAAGTCAGAGATGGCTGCCAGTAAGGCTGACAAGGACTCCAGAGAATTCAAGACAAAGGCAGTTTCCCATTTGCCGCGAGCTGGTTTGCAGATCCCTTTAGTCCATATTTATGGACACTGAAATCTAGGACAAGCAGTCACAGATATGTGGGCCACATGGTGCTGCATGTAGGGCCACCATCCTGTAGTATCTCACAGCAGAAGTACTTGAGTTGGCAGGGAAAGTTTCAACAGACTTAAAGTGTATTACCATACCTCGTCACTTGTAACTTGCTATTCATGAGATGAACTGAACTCACTGATCAAGGCTACTGTTGATCCAGATGGTGTCATCCTGTGAATCCACAGGTCTCTGATAGGGAAGAAAGATCAATAGAAGATGGTCTAAGGGTGTCTTGTCTTCTTATTCTCTCAAGAACCTAGCATTCTTAACAGTTATCCGATATTGGTAACTCCAACAGACTGTATTTCTTTGAAAAACACAGTTTTAACTTTTTGCAGTTTTATCTGAGCAAGTCAGAGGCTTAGTCTTCTAATCAACCAAATTTCTGCACTCCAATTTTTTTTATTTTTAATTTTTTTATTTTTATTGAGCTCTACATTTTTCTCTGTTCCCCTTCCTGCCTCTCCCCTCCCTTCAAACTTCCCCCAATGTCCCCATGCTCCCAATTTACTCAGGAGATCTTATCTTTTTCTACTTCCCATGTAGATTAGATCTATATATGTCTCTCCTAGGTTCCTCATTGTTGTCTAAGTTCTCTGGGATTTTATTTGTGGGCTGGTTTTCTTTGTTTTATGTTTAAAAACCATTTATGAGTGAGTACATGTGATAATTGTCTTTCTGTATTTGGGTTATCTCACTCAAAATGGTATTTTCTAGCTTCATCCATTTGCCAGCAAAATTAAAGATTTTTTTTTTCTGATGTGTAGTACTCCATTGTGTAAATGTACCACATTTTCCTTATCCATTCTTTGGTTGAGGAGCATTTAGGTTGTTTCCAGGTTTTGGCTATGACAAACAAAGCTGCTATGAACATAGTTGAGCACAGGTCTTTGTGGCATTCTTGAGAATTCTTTGGATATATACCCAAAATTGTATTAAATGGTCTTGAGAAAGGTTGTTTCCTAATTTTCTGAGAAATCGCCACACTGACATCCAAAGGGGTTGTACCAGCTTGCATTCTCACAAGCAATGCACAAGTGTTTATTTTACCCCACAAACTCTCCAACATAAGTTGTCATCAGTGTTTTTGACTTGGCCATTCTTACATGTGTAAGATGGAATCTCAGCATTGTTCTGATTTGCATTTCTCTGATGACTAAGGATGTCGAACATTTCCTTAAGTGTCTTTCAGCCATTTTAGATTCCTCTATTGAGAGTTCTCTGTTTAGGTCTATACTCCATTTTTTTCTTTGGATTATTTGTTCTTTTGATGATCAATTTCTTGCATTCTTTGTATATTTTGGGGATCCAAGCTATTAATTCTGAAGTAGTGGGTTTTGCACGGGTTAGCTGTTTTTAAAAAACTTGTTTGGATTTCAATTATGATGGAGAAGTTACAGTAAAAACACATTTGGTTTTGTACAGACATTATTTCCACTCTTGTGAAACCAATGCCATCAGTTATTATTATGCCCTAGTTTCCCAAGGGCAGAATGTGCATGAGTAGAACAAGTCCTTAGTCTTTTGTACCATGTATGGATAAGCACACGAGTATTTACATATTAGAATATGTTTATATAATGCCACACATGACCATGTACACCACACAAATGCATTACACATGCTCATGCTCTAGTAGCACACACTTACACATGTAGGCAGAGACTTTGCTTTTATTTCCTGACCATCCAGACCTGAATAATCACATAAAAACTTATTAATACTTGCCCATGACTCAGATGTATTCCTACCAAGCTCTTATATCTTAAATTAACCTATATTTATTATTTTATATTTTACCATTAGGTTAGTGACTTTTTACCTCACATCTTGCTTCTTGGGCAGCTACATGGCATCTACTTGACTCTGCCTTCTACTTCCTGCATTCAGTTTAATATTCCTGCCTAGCTCCATATTCTGCCCTGCCATAAGCCAAAGCAGCTTCTTTATTAACAAATCATAATAAAACATATTCACAGCATACAGATCAGAATCCCTCATTGTGAATACTTATACAATTATTCACATGAATGCATATTTACTTGGGTTCACTCCCCAGTGATACCCACATGCATATATGTAAAGTTGCACACATACATACACTTGAACATAAGCCCACATATAAAACAGTTGGGCAAAATGTCTCTAGACTTCTATATTTTTTAGTTGCATGTGAATACACAATTATTTTAGTACAATTTAAAGTAAAAATTAAATATTCCACCATTATGTATTTGTATCCTCTTTATGTAAGTTATATGATTCTCTTATACAAAATAACTTCTTTAAATATATTAAAGAAAATCAGGGTAAGAAAACTAATGACAAATTTAGAACATATGACAGGTACATGTTGATTATGTAATTTTACAAAGTAGTGATGATGTACAGTGATTTGGGGAAACAAACTTCTCATTCCCAGGTACCCTCTTTGTCTGTCTAGTGACATCTCTGACAAACACCTCAGAACTACACACTGCTGATGACTTTTTTTGAAGATAATGCACCCCAGCTTTACATGTTATTTTTAAATCAAGAGGAACATGGGATAGGGACTGGGTGCACTGGAGATGCCATCTGCAGGAAGGTATCACACTTAATTAAGAAGCATTAAAGTGATCTATTGTAAAATGCCAGATCAGAAGAACTGAAACACTTATGTTTTAATAGTTTCTTTTTGGTGACCTTAATTATGCTAATCTGCTTTTTAATACATTGTGACAGGTACTGACAAATTTAAATTGTCAACATGCTCATTATTGAAACAATAACATTTTGCAGTAATAATTGAATAGTTTTAACATCTTTTTTTCTGGGAGTTAGAGTCTTCTATAATACTTTCGGAGTTTCTAAATGAGATGAGAAGTTTTCAAAATCCTAGTAGTATTTTAAACAGTCAGCACAGTTCAGAAATTGTAGAATCACAAATCTGCTTTGATTCAAAACTACAATTATCAATAGTTCTTTATTTAATATGACCAAGTTAATGGTATTCTTAAATGGATGATCAAATCTTTTGTTCTTCAGTGTTTAGTGTTTCATTACTGTCTGTTGCCAGAATCATGATGACCAATATTTCCTCCTAAATAGATGATACATTCTTATTAGCAACTGTGATATCTACTGTATATATAGTATCTATACATGTGTTGATATGGCATCAGAGCATGACAAGGACTTGCATCTGTCACTAGCCATAAATACTGAATCATGGTTGTTGGTAATCAAAATTGGTTATGTTTTTATGGTTTCACATGACATGTATCCATATATATGTAATTTCTTTTTAATATTTCCAAGGATCAGACCTCTAAGGTTGCTGTCTTTTTTTTCCTTCAAACTACTGGGGCCAGGAATAAAACATGTCAAGAAGACTGTATTAACACTTTGATTCCCCTTTACATGGTTGACTTTTAGGTAGAGTCGGGTATTGGTAAATAAAACATTCGCTTTTTATATAGATGTTAAAACTAAGTTCATTTAATCCACCATTAATAAAAGCTAAATAAATAATTAAAGTGTGATCCATACTCTGAAATGTGCTCTAGTGAATCAAAGTAAGCAACACTTTTGAGAAGACAATTATCTCTGTATTTCTAACTATACCAGTACTAAATATTTATAATAAGATAGTGAGAGAGAGAGAGAGAGAGAGAGAGAGAGAGAGAGAGAGAGAGAGAGAGTTGTGTTGTTGTGGTAATTTTTTTTTTATTTTTTTTTTTTCTCCAAATGTAGAAATTATGGAAGGTTGATGATGCTTTTAAAAGTTAAATGAAAGATTTCATGTTAATTCATTTATGTTTAGTTTTAGTCTTATTTATTTGTGAATTTCTAAGAATATTAATGAAACTCTACCTTGGAAGCCAGGTAACCAAGCAAAGATGAGCAGCTGTTATCTTGGTGTGCTCTGTGAATGCTCATCATCAATGATCTTGGTGAGTACTTTACCAGCTGAAAGGCACCATGGATCAAATTTGACCTTACATTCTGGCTAACATGGTAAGCAGCTTAAGTGTCTGCAGATTCAATTAAGCTAAAAATCTGATATATTCAAAATTTTAATATTTAGGTAAACAGTGACTTGTTTCTTTTCAGGGTCAATTTTGAAAAAAAAATGTTAAAATTAATTATTGTTGGATGTGTCATATACTTTTATCATGTATGTAAGCATAATCAGCCAATACACACATATCTATACACAAACAGCAACTGAGTTTTACTGTGCTGCTCAGCTGACCTGGGCTTACTCTCTAGGATATTTTGACTTTGAACTTTCTGTGCTCCTTTGGCTTTTGATTTGAGTACCGGGATCAAAGATGCATAATAAATGCAGTATTATCCATCACAATCCATCATTTTTTAATTTTTTTTTCTGATTCCACACATAAAATAGTTCATATATCATTAATGTGTTTTGGGTACCCTAAAGTCATATTAGGTAGGGTAGACCATAAGAATACTTTTTAATTGGCATCTTTTAAATTTTAATTAATAGTTTTGAACACTTAGCTGTGTAAAGTCTGTTGTTTTCCTTGTGCTGCTACATGGTTGAACCTACAGGCTGTCCAGTTAGGTGGTACACATTGCTCTATTACAAAGAGACAAACCCTCGCTCCGTTTGAAATCTTTCTCCACTGTTATGAGGAGAGTACTCTAGAAAATCCCCTGTCTTTCTTTCATGTGTATTCTTTTCCTCTAATTTTATATTAATATTTTTAAGACAAAAATGCAATTGTTCTTTAGCTTCAGCATCTGAATCCCAGTACTTAACTACTAGTATTTACTTAGTGTTGTCTCAAAAGTGTGGCTTACTTTGTATCATTGGAACACATCTCAGAGTATGGGTAAGTCAAACTTTAGCTATTTATTTAGCCTTTATTAATGGTGGATTAAATCAGTTTGATTCTAATACCCATATAAAATACAAATGTTTCATTTACTAATACCTGATTCAATTACTTAAAAGCTATCCATGTAGAGGGCAATCACTTGTTGATTTCTTACTAACAAATGAGTTGTCAATAATAGCCACTATGTCCAAAGATATACAATTCGTTTATTTATATATTTCTTTTATTGTTTGAGATTATGTAAAGCCCCAACTCCTAGTGCCTGCCTGTGATGTAACATTATTTGGAAATAAGTTCTCGGTAGATTATCAGGTTAAGATGACATCGTTAGAGGGGCTTCCAATCCTATCTTTTGAAAAGGAGAATGTTGTACAAAGATAAGCTCACAGGAATAATATTATGTGAGACTAAGAGCAGAGAAGTGGATATGCAGTTAGCCCAGAAATGATAATAGCAGAAACCTATGGTGTACTTGAGTTTTATGAGCCTGTCCCCTTGGCATTCAGATGGGTTGTAACTCAGGAGTTAGGGTAGCAGATGCTCATGGTAGGTCAAATAAAGTTTGACTTTTAGTGGCTTCAGGGTTTGTCCCCTAAATTTAAACAATGAAATTTAGAGACGGCAGATGGTGAGTTTCAGAAAGAAGTTTACTATAGATCCATAGGCAGAAGCAAAGCAGGAAGACAGAAGGCAAAACTCCTCTGCGGCAGCAGGTCCTAGGAAGTAGGGTAGCAACAGACTGCTAGTCTAAGGGACTGTAGTGAGACTTCCAGCAGAGCCCAAGGTGAGGCAACAAGAAGCTTATTAGTCCAGTTGGGCAAACATGGAGATGTGCCCATCTTCTCAGTATCCACCCTGTTCACATGGGTAGCAAGATAAGGAACCCAAAACCATTATTCTCTTGTAGCCTTCCTAGCTATTAACAAGGGCATTCTTGGAGACATGCTTCGGGTCTCTGTCTACCTGCTCAGTTTTTTCCCTCTTCTTCTCCCCAATAATGCCTGAACTGCCAGAACAGCCCCAGAGACTAGAGAAGAGAAAGATATCTCTGGCAGCTCTCAAAATAAGCTAACACCATGTGCACGTTGGCCTCTGACTTCCATCTTTTAGAGCTATAAGGCAGTAGGTCTTTGCTGTTGAGGCCCTCTATATTACAATGGACTATAGTGCATAAATAAGCTTTGATTAAAGACCAGTGTTCTAGCAGCTGCTCATTACTTGAGGGATATATAAATGACCGGAGTGACTAAAGTCTGAACAGTTTCCTTTGAAAGACTTCTTAAAATTAACCACTGAGAACTCACAAAGCCAATGGCCAATTTGAAGTGAAGGCCTCTTCAAAAGTAGGCACAATAGAGAGAAGAGGGGCAGGTGGGGTTTCTGATGGGTTGAAGTGTGGATTGGGAGAGCGTGAAATGCAGTCACTCCTCAACATGGGCTTTTCCTCTAACATGATACCTGACAGAGAGATCAGAAAGCAGAGAGTCTTTGCTTCTACATTAGCCCACAAGTTCCATAAATTTCTTTTCCTTTCCTTTCCTTTCCTTTCTTTTTTTTTCTTTTTCTTTTTTTTTTTTTTTTATACCTGGCTTGCCTTCTATGATGGTTTCATGTAATACATAAAGGATAAGTTTCACGAGGATAGAAAGGCGAGACTCAGATTTTATATTTTTGCAACATTTTTATAACACATAATGTCTGTGAAGAGATGTATCAGTGCAGTACTAATTCTGCAGGTCTTTTAAAAATCAATAATTGGTGTCGGTAATAAGAGCTGTGCTGACAACCAGCTGTGAAACCACCCTCATTCCTGCAGAGCCACTGGAAAGGGAATCAGATGATTACCAACTCCAACTATTGCTGGCAGTCAAAGATAAGCTTAAAAAAATTAGTCAAATACCATTTTTCCCTTAAAATGTGTCCTAGTATTAAAAAAGGATCTATATAAAGAGTTCAGAATAGATCTTCTGCAAAGTGTTCCAATCAAGGGTACTTCCCAGTTGGGCTACCGGCCTACATTGTAGAATTCACTCTAGCAGAAGCCCTTCTCCTCCCAATTAAAGAATAAAGGGTGCGACGCCCACAGTCTGTGCAGCATGTTTGCTGTGACTTTTAACTCCTCATTTCACCTTCTGTGTGTGGCTCTTCTTTCTGACACCACCAGGTAGAGGAGCTGAATCCAGTCTGTCCTGTAAATGAGGCTGTTAGCATCTCTTTCACAGTTTTAAAAGTCAATGTGGGAACTCTCTGCTGGGCCTGCTGCTCTCCTACTCATGCAGTCTGGGAAAAATCCAGTCCTTTGCTTTTATTCAAATCAAAGGGAGAAATTTTTGTTACAAAATAAGTTATTCAGAAACGTGTGGCAACAGATTCCATGTCTTAACAGCATATCACCGTGAGATGATATCCTGCCTGAATTGTCTTAATGAGGAGATGTGTCTAACCACTGAATATGTAACTTGGATTTTCAGCTTTGGCTTTAGCTGTACTCGTGTGTTTATGACCTTACAAACCTTCTGAATTGCCTAGAGCCCATTGCTCGTTCTCCTCTGTGCTCCCATGGAGCTGATCCAATGGTTCTTTAAGCGGGTTCTGAGCATGAACAAGCTCTGCTGGGCAAGGAGCAAGTCAAGCAATGGGCCTTGTGCTCCTTGCTTATCATGGTAGAAAATAGGTATAATAGCATCAGCTTCCTTGGGGGGGGCTCATTGCAATTAATATTTAGAAAATGTTTTGAGATCTCTAAGTTAAAAAAATGCAATTGCCAATTATTTAAGTATCTTCTGTCCAATAAAAAGCAAAAACAACAAAACAAAGCAACAACAAAAACATAAACAATTTTTAAAAACATACTGTTACTTGGATTATTTTAAACCAAGTTTTCTAAAAGTCACTTGAACAAAGGACAACCTGCAAGCATAAATTAACATAGCACGTGGAAAACTGTCTCCTTGGAAGATTTCTTCTACCTGTGATACCTTTTTAAAAGGCCAAAATTTCACAGTCCTACCCCATTACTTCAGCACCAGGGAAGTCCACCGAAGTGAAGGTCCTTTGCTTTATTGATTTAGATTGGATTTCCATATTGTTCAAATGGTGATGATGCTTAGCTTGGCTTCATTTCAAATTTGAGGAGGAAAAATGAAGAAATATTGGAAAATAAAGAATAGGAGTTAGGGAAAAAATTTCATCTAACATCCTGTGAATAAAAGAACACTTTCCCAAACAGAGGCCTTATTAATGTAAGTTAAACATTCCTATTTGAGTTTTAGCAACTATACAAATGCTTACAACCATGTGTTGCATGACTATGTCATACTTCACCACCTGTTATTGTAGGTAGATTTCAAAGTGTTTTTAAACTATATATGTTATATATAGATATAACATATATATATATAAAACAGCTGACATTAATAGACGTTTTTAAATATATAAACATGAAACCAAATAAAGAACAAATATATTTCTAAAGATGAATGTCTTGCCTGAATTTGTTAAAAAAGCAACTAGCTTTATGTTAAAATACAAACGTGTGCATTTTTAACTGGAGCGAAATGTAATCGAAGAATTCATATATACCTGCCATCTGCTTTATGCATCTAAGAGTACATGCTCAATGTGAAAATATATTTATTAATGTTTTACTACATAGACATGTAATACTAAACTGCATAACTTCTATGAATTCTTATAATTTGGTGCTCTTTTTTGCTTTATTTGCAGTTTATTTAATATTTGAACATACTTTTTGTATCAATTAGCAAATTAGCAGTTTATCTGGGTGGAAAAAGCCCGAGTTACAAAGTGAATTGTTCTGCAGCTGCAGAATCAAGTGGCTCAGCTGAGTTAATGCTTTTCATTTGTTTTGCATGTGTCAGCATTAACGGAGCAAACTTCTATGAAGCCTTGCATGTGAAGCTGGTGCTGAGCAGACTAGATTCAACTCTGCTAAACGCTTTTTGCATTTTTTTCTTTTCTTTCTTTTTTTCTCCTCTTTCTTTCTGTCTTTCTTTCTTCCCTTCTTTCTCTTTTGGAATACCACACAAAAGGAGACTTCAAATAAGGCTGAACTTCAAGCAAAAGTTAATGCTATTCTCTTGTGGGTTCAACCACCCACTCTGCTTTAGGTCACTGGTTGAGGCTAATGCAACTCAGAGAGGCTGGAGTAAACTTGGCATCTCCTTGATTAGGCTCCCTGCTGATCTAATACACATACTAGCTCACTTGCCAAGTCAAATAACACATTTAGTGAATTGGAAATAAGATTTAAGTGGGCCAGCACAATGCGGCTTACCCTCTCATCTTCTTACCCAGTACCTCTCTTTGTAAGCAAGGCTGTGAAAACTGCTCTTGTTAGAGGACTTAATCTTCATTTTTTCTCTGTAGATTATTTGGAAACAGGTCAATTGAATGTTGGAACTGCTAACTCCTCCCACTAAAGAAAGAATCTGCTTGTTGCTGACTGATTGCATCATTTAAATGAAAGGCTCCTATTATTTAAAAGAAAATGCTATAGTATGAGGGTTTGCTGGAATTAATAACATGAAATCCTGATATTAGATGCACTCCTTTTAGCAATGTATATACTTCTTTGTCTTATGGATTCTGTTCTACAGTGTGCCTTATATTAAAGTGGTAAGTAATAGACAGGACTGATCCCATCAGTATGTATTCATCTCCCGTGGCTGTTCTGCAGACGTTAGTTCTTAAATACAGCAGATCATACTATGGTGCATTACTACAGTGCCTTTCATAAAAGCAATCTAAAGCATGCCACACAGTGTTTGACTTTGAACTATTCAGTTTTTTAGAGAGACAAATCTTAGGATAAATTTGGCTCTGTCGTTTGTTTCTTTTTAAAGAATGAGTCTCTGTATTGGGGACAGGTTATATTTATCACAGATCACCATGGATTATTGAGCTACTCATGCCGTGATGTTCAAGAACTGTCTTTATCTGCATTGTGTGTGCAGGACTATGATGTTTGGGACTTTTTATGATCTACTTATCTCTTCTGGTCATAAATATTTATATGTATCTCTTTCCTGCTTAACTCTGAAACCAAGGTTTTCATTTTGAAGAAATAAAAGACATCTATGTAAAACCCAACTATCATTCCTGGACACTTGTCAGAGAAAAATGACCAAAATGTTCTTACCAACAACAATAACAAAAATGGAGTTCGTTGACTTCCTTCTCTGTAGGGTGAAGCATTAAATGTACAAAATGTGCAATGTACAATGAAAATAAGTACCCTCAACATTTTTTGGCAGTTAAGGCAAATAGACTGTATTTCAGGAACAATTGCCTTTGAACATTACATACTTGCAACTGTGCTATTGGGTAAACAACCATTATTTCATGCAACATAAACTAGTCTAAACCATTTATAGTGCATATAATTGCATCCACTAAAGTAAACCCTGTCTCCAAACTGCACACTGTGTGCTCTGAGAGTGTGTAAAGTGATGAAGATAACAATAGGACTTATTAAATGAGACATCCCAATCTGGCCCTAAGTTTGTGGTTGGTTTAGAAGCTCTTTGTAAATACTAAGGAAATACAAAAATAAGAAGTCAATGCTGGGGCTGGAGAGATGGCTCAGTGGTTAAGAGCTCTTTCTACTCTTCCAGAGGTCCTGAGTTCAATTCCCAGCAACCACATGGTGGCTCCAAACCATCTGTAATGAGATCTGGCGCCCTCCTCTGGCGTTTGGGTATACATGGAGGCAGAAAGTTGTATACATAATAAATAAATATATCTAAAAAAAAAAAAAAAAAGAAGTCAATAGTCAATGATGGCACTTGCTATCCTTTTCAATGTATTTGTGATTATTCTTTTATTTGTTATGTTATTTATATTATAAATGTTCAATTTAAAAACTAAAGAGATTAGAAAGTAAAATGAAATTAAAAATAAAATAATTATTAAAATGAGAATTTTTAATGTGTT